>NW_015542451.1:1165072-1185913 GCF_001515605.1 Sinocyclocheilus anshuiensis
TATTATTGTATTTACATATATTTTTAAATGTAATTTTAAATTGCAGTAATATTCCACGGTTTTTACTGCATTTTTCATCAAGTAAATGCAGCCTTACTGAGCATAAAACACACACAAAGAACATTTTCTATATAGAGAGAAATATAAAGTTTGGGATCAGTAAGACTTGTAATGTTTTTTAAAGAAGTTTCTTATGCTCATCAAGGCTGCATTTATTTGATAAAAAATACAGGGGAAAAAAAACAGTAATCTTGCAAAATGTTATTACAATATAAAATAATGGTTTCTATTTTAACATCTTTTAGAATATAATTTATTTCTGTGATGCAAAGCTGAATTTCCATCAGCCATTACTCCAGTATAAAGTGTCACATGATCCTTCAGAAATCATTCTAATATGCTGATTTATTATTAGAATTATCAATGTTGGCAACAGTTGTGCTGGCAATTTTTTGCTGAAAATTCAGCTTTGCATCACAGGAATAAATTAGATTTTAATGTATATTCAAATAGAAAAACATTATTTTACATCATAATAATATTTCACAATATTACTTTTTTTTTTTTTTACTGTATTTTTTATCAAATAAATGCAGCCTTGATGAGCATAAGAAACTCCATTAAAAATCGTTCTGATCCCAAACTTTTGACCGGTAGTGTATATATTGTATATATGTACACCGAAAAATGTTTTCCTTTTATGCATTTTTATTATTTTTAATTATATGCATTATTATTGTATTATACTTGCACTATTGGAGCTTACATGGGTTTCTGTAGAACAACACGGGAGATTCACTGTATTGTGGAGGACAGTGACAGTTTCCCCATGGCAGGCTGGACTGAGTCAGACTGCTGAGCAGCAGTGCATTGGACGCTTTCTGCTCTGCTCTATTAGCTCAGTGTGCTGTGTCAACCAGCCGTTACAGCAGACAGCATAAATACACGGTCACCTGGAAACTCTGGGTGTAACTAGGGTGCGGGACCCAGGGTTAGGCGTCAAAACCTCTGCCGAGAGTGACAATGCAAAGTTTACGGAGTCCACAACACTGCGCTGTATGGCCAAGGTGGAAAAACACCGCTGACATCACTCGCGATGACGCGTCAGAGCCAACACTTTACCGGTGACAAGCTCTTGTTTACAGACCTCAGCTACGTGCCGCAGAGAGCACAAAGACGGCCTTCTCCCCCCGTGCTCCACCTCGGCCCTGGAGAGAGCAATTTGGGGGTTACATGCGTCTGGGATGGAAACGTTAGGTGGAAGCGAGGCGCCACCTCCGAAGCTGACGTCAAATGTTTATGCTTGGGATGTTAACAAGAGATTTCTGCAGTTCTTTTACAGCAGTGTACACAAAGAGACACAAACATTTCAGCTTTTACCTGCTCCAGTTGAGGATTTTACGGGGAGTGGTTCCCAACTTGCATGTTCTTCATGGAAAGCAGCTGGTTTTCACATGAGGTCAGGAGAGTTCATGAGAAAGCAGGAACACATGTTGCATGGCACCTCACACACGGCCACATATTGCTGCCAGTAACCAGCACTGCTCCCATATTTATTCAATCACACATACGCAAGCTGGAAGAAGCCGTTTTAAGCCAATGATTTTGTCTTTCGTTATTAGCGAGCCTAACAACAGCATTCAGACACTGCACTGTGGAAACTTCAAATAAAGGATGTGATGATTCCCTGAATGCAATGGGAACAGAGTGACATTGTCTTAAAAAAAGTGCATCCAAAAAGCTTCCATAACCTTACTTTTCCATTGCACTCATTTCTATAAAAGTAAAGAGGGTTCAATCTCTTGATGATCATATTTGCCTGGCGTGTTGTTTTTTGTTGTTCTAGGCGCTATTTCTACAACAAGATGTGATGACACACAAAGTGCTCTTCATGAAGGGTAAAAATGATGCAATTTAAATGACCTCGAGAATATCTTTTTTAATTTAATTTGAAATTAGGTAGCAAACAGCATACAGAACTGGAATTCCCATTTGAATGCAAAGTAGAAATAAAATCAGTTAAAATTCAAATCTATTCATGCATCTGCAATTATCTTGTAACTTCAAATGCACCTTAAATTTGGTCCTGACAAAATTTAAAGCTCTCATAAAAATCATTTTGGTTTATAGGCAACAGGCAGAAAGATAGACCACATCATTTCCTAAAACCAGTTTTACATTTTATTTATAGAGTGCAACAGTTAGGTTCCGGAACAAAAAAACTCATAAATTTTCTCTATAGAGAGATTGTTTTTAATTGTAACAAACCTTTAAAGACATCCCAGTTGTTAACCGATGATATATGCTTTTATAGAAGCCATTTGTTCGCATTATTTCAACTTGTTTTCAAAATAATAACAGCTGAATTTGTGGTGTAAAACTACATTACCCATGATGCTGTACAGATAATTCCATCAATCAGTGTTATGACGACCAATTTGCGCCAATAGAGAGAAATAAACTTTGAGTATATTGTGTCTATAAATATAATCAACCACTTTAAATTAACAGTTTTATGCTTCTTTGTCGTTTTTAATTGATTATGTCACTCATAATGCTTCATGGGCCATTAAGTAATCTTTTAAATTTGATTTTTAAATACTTTTTTGCATCAAATCAAAGTTTGTAGTAGGGCTGTGCAAAAAATCGAATGTGATTTGCATGCTCATCTCGTCAGTAAAGCCGGTTCTGTGATTAGTAGTAAATCTCCAGCACGTGCGTTCAGATGGAGCGGCATTTACTACACAGAGCCGTAGATCACTGACAAGCTACGCAAAATAGCGTTCAAAATCGCAGGCGATTATTGCTGATAAATGCCGCTCAATCTGAACGCACGTGCTGGAGATTTACTACTAATCACAGAACCGGCTTTACTGACGAGATGAGCATGAAAATCGCATTTGATTTTTTGCACAGCCCTAGTTTGTAGTGTTGTAATTCACCTCATAGCTAATTAGTTTGATCCACGGCTTATAACTTTTATACGAAGTCTTTTTTTAAAGTCCCCATGGAAAAAAATATTTCAACGGAAACTGAAAAAGTGGCCAGACACTGTTGCACTAATTTGTTAATCCACTTTGCGTCTGTCTAATTTAAATTCCAGTTCAGCTTGTGGGTGTGGCCAATTCATTTAAATTTCCAAGCCATAAATTCAAAGGGAGTCTAAATTTTGCCCTGAATGCAGCAGGAAAGTGCAGGTTTCACAGTTGCACACGACACAAGTTCCTATCAAAAGTAATTTCATTAAGCAGTGTCTTTTTACACATGTATGCGAAATGCCATTGTTGCTTTTCTGCTCTCCTCCAATTACTTCGACATAGCGCAGGCCTGCTCGAGCTAAAAATCACAGTTCTGATCTGGGGTGACATATTGAATCAAGGTTAATTTAAATTGGACCGTTTACAGAAAGCGATTCAAGACTGTTGTTGTTCCTCTCCAGCGTCACGCTCGACCAGCGGAATCAATGCCAGACAGGAGCTGTTACATTCATGAACCGCAAAATAACCTAATAATCCTCAGACTTTCGTGCGTAAAATGTGTGATATTTATAAGGAACAGGCGAAGATACGCACCTGTGTATTTTTTGGACGTCTTTCGCTTCCATTGTTATGCTTTTAAACTGGCCGCTGGTATATCATTAAAAAAATAGATCCACATGATTTGATTGACACAGTAGATTCTAATAATGTCCAGCAGTGGCTTTCCTTTGGTCGATCATAAATTAATACGTGTTTGGACAAGAACCCGTTTGGGTTTTTCTAGAGATGAAGTGACCACCCAAATGACCACATTTGGGTTCATTGTACAAAAGCATCTAATGGAAGTCAAATGAGAAGATTAGATTATAAACTACTGCTTTATACAGATGACCACCAGGATTAGGAAGACAACGATGAGTCCAAGTGAATTTGATTATTTCTGTGATGTGATTCTGTGTTGCACAAGATGAAAAGTATAATAAGCTGTTTGGAGAGATTATTATCTTCTTGCTGCTGGAGGAGTTAAGCCCACCACAGAATAGACTAAATATAGGGTTAGCTATTGTTTTCTTGACTGTCTGATCAGCCCATACACTTATGAAGTTGCTGTTTTAACTGACACATGCAATTTTTATTTTTTTTTTGCCTTTCAAAGCCATTTTGATAAAGATCAAATGCTGAAAATATGCATTAGATGGTGCTGATTTGACCATATTTACTTTCTTATTGCACATTAGGAATGTTTAAATGAACTAATAGTCATTAATTGTAATGATTCCAATCCGATTTCAGATTCTGAAAGTAGCTTTTTTTTTTTACAGTCTGAAACCCTAAATGTTGCAATTCATTTCACATATTCATTTACATGTGCTTTATTCTGAACAAAATGTCAATGCACGTGCAGTGCCCAGTCGTCGTGCCCCATATAGCAAATATTTTTAAATATAAAAACAAAAAAAAATCCCGTTAAAAAAAATATATATCCCGTTTAAATTCAAGAAATAATTATATAGGACATTTTCAACAGGACTGATTGATTGATTGATTGATTGATTGATTGATTGATTGATTAAATGTTGACATCTTTTCTCCGAATTGTGCATGGGGTCACGTCAAGCATCTAAAAAAAACAGAATTGCGAGAAAATTATGATATATATATATATATATATATATATATATATATATATTATAAAATAATATATACAAATCATATTATTAAAAAAATATAAAAAATTATATTTTTTAAAATGAAACATTAATAAATTTAGTTTTGCATTTAAAATATATATATATATTTTTTTTTTTCAATGATAATGTCACCAGAGCTAGTACAAGTATATTTACTGTTTTTTTGCCTGATGACATATCTAAAGAGAAACCTGACATATATGAGCTATATTTGGAAATATTTAGTAAGTCTCCTCCACTGACCAGTTTTTAAGACGTGAGATATAAAATGCATGTAACACTTATCATGGTACTGCACGTGTGCGAGGTATTCAGATTAACGCGTTTACATGCTTTTTTTCTTATTCTTTTTTTCCCGTTTATTGGATTATTTCAGGTCTAAATCATCCCTTTCAGTCAAATCAACTGAAATGTCTATTTGACCCATCAATCTGGTTATAAACAGATTATCTGGATGCATGTAAACATAGCTAATCAAATAAAATGATATAAAATGACAATATACGAGCAAAAAATGTAACTTTCAATATTATGATTCCTATTTTCTCACTCAGCATGAATAGGTCTTTACACATAGATGCTTGTAGAAAGGTTTAAGAAATGGGATCCCCAAAGGGATTGTCATGTTTGGGAATCCTCAACACGGAACAGTCTGAAAACCTGTGCTCTACAAGAGTGACAGCATCTTACGATGATTTTCGATTCGTCATCATTTCCCACTTGTTCAGTGCAGTAGAAATCCCTCACGTGTACCAGAGTGAGTGGCAAGACTATTTTATACACTAAGAAAATCCATATTACTGGAAATAAGAGAGAAAATTACACATTACTGGCACATGCATTGAAGAATGTCTTGTTTCCCAAGATTAGCTCGAATACTTCAATTCTTCGAAGGGATTGCAGCTCTGCTGAAGGTCTGACAGCCGATTTTTCCATTTGATTCATCAAGGCCATCTTGTTTTGATTACAGATTCTAGCTCTGGCTGTTTTACAGGTCTGCTTGAATCATGTAATTCCATAACCAACACAAAAAGCTCCTGGTTTGCCACACACCAATGTCTACTACCCAGAAAAATGCAGTCTATGAGTTACCAAACAGTATGTGATTTAGTCCTGTTGGCAAAGCACTTTGTCGTGGAGAATAGATCCCTTATTTAATGGTTTATGCAAACCAGGTATTTGAGGTACAACAAAGTTTCCCTGCCAGTCCAATATTCAGACCGCAAACAAATTCAGAATGATATTGAACAAAATTATAGCATCAATTCATTAAACAGTGATTCTAAGTGAGCTACTAAACTCTTGGAGTGTTAGTGTCATTCTTTTAGAAACATTACTGTAAAACTGTAGTAGGAAAGCACAAGAAAGGAAACGGGAGTTTTGGGTCGGCCTGTTGGTGGAAGTAAAACATTTACCACTGGAACGTGTTTATGAATTAATGATCCCATGTGAAAAAGAAGTGCACTTAATTGCACGCACACTTGTAGTGTAATTTATTTATCCTTTATTTAGCCATGCAGGAGAATCCCATTGAAACATCATAATCTCTTCTTTCAGGGAGACCTGGTCAATTAAGTTTGACTAGTTAAGTTAATAATTTTTGATGAACATACTAAAGCACATGTAAAGTAGCTGATTATAATTTTAACTGTAGTATGTTTTAGAAATGTAGCATTGCATCAGTGTCTCAGCAATGGATGCTCTGCAGTGAATGGGTGCCGTCAGAATGAGAGTCCAAACAGCTGATAAAAACATCACAGTAATCCACAAGTAATCCACAGCACTCCAGTCCATCAGTTACCTTCTTGTGAAGCCAAGCTTCATGTTTGTAAGAAACAAACCCATCATTAAGGTGTTTTAACTTCAAACTGTTTCTTACAGTGAAAAAAATCCATAATAACACTTCCTTTAGTGAAAAAGTTGTTTTGTCTGCATCAGGAGAGAAATCTGCACAGATCAAGCACCGTTTACAAGCCAAAACAGCTCTAAACAAATGTGTGGTTGGTGTAGCGAATCAGCTCATAAGGGAAATATGAATAATTAATCATAACTAGTTATAATTAATTATAAATATTTAGATCCGCTGTAGATATTTACTTGACCTCTCAGGGTCAACTGTCTGTCAATTCTAAGAACGTTAATTTCCTGGTTAAGGGAAATAACTTTCTTACTGTACAATTCTACATTAAAATATGTTTCAAAATATATTTACGTAAATATATTTGGCTATTTTTGTGTATATATTTTTTTTTAAAAAGGGAAAAAATATAATTATATTTTTAACAGCATAAAAAATTGTTTTGTCCTCTATATATTTCAGTCCGAGAAAATACAGTCACGTCACATTTATTTGTAGTCGTGAACATAACTCCCGAAGAAAAATGATCAAGGAACATGCTTTAAGATGTTCCAAAAAATATATAATTTTATTAATAAATATATATACATATATATATATATATATATATATTGTAGTGGAGTAAAGAGTACAGATACTCATTCAAAAATGTAGTGAAGTAAAGAGTAAAAGTTGCTAATATCTTTGATACTCAGTACAACTACAAAGTACCCGAAAAGATACTCAAGTACAGTAACTAATTACATTTACTCCAATACTTTACACCTCTGGACGGCACCCATTCACTGCAGAGCATCCATTGCTGAGACACATTTGCTACATTTCTCCAAACCTGATGAAGAAACAAACTTATCTACATCTGGCCTGAGAGTGAGCACATTTTCAGCAAATTAAAATTTTTGGGTGAACTATTCCTTTTATAAGTACTCTTTTTAGAAGCTACGCTTCCTGTACAAATTTCAGGAACACCTTTTTAGATATGCCTTTGTGAGGTCAGAGGTGAATAAATGTGCTGAATTTGGCTCTCCTCCGGTCTCGCTGCCCTGCGCTCACAGGTCAAGCTAACAGGGAGGTACGCATGAGCTGTATTTTATTTTCATCAAAACAGCTCTGATAACCTGACAAAGTTAACACAAAGAGTAAATCGATACTGAGATAAGCACACTTCAAGACCTGTGTGCCTCACTGCTAAAGAAATGTGAGCGGCGCTCGCATGATCGAATTAACGAAACTTAAACCACTACTGCATAACACCGAGTTCCCCTCCATGGATGATCCCATACCCTTCGGAGAGGTAAATACTGAAAACTCATTTCCAGCGTCTTTGTTTAGCTCTAACTGTCACCCGGTTGGCATTTTTAGGCTGTGGGGGGTCGGCTAACTCAAACCATCTGACCCGCTGAACAATTTACATAAAGTCAAAGCAAAAGTTGTCTTCCATCATAACCGAGGCACTGTAAACCGCACACGTGCGGGTCAGGTTTCCGTCCTCACCAGAGGTGGTCCGCAGCAGCCTACTTCATACTGTATATAATCCGCCCAGCTTAACCTGGGTTATGGACTACTTATCACACAAAACAATGGTCAGGGCAAAACCACAGCTGCCAAGAAGCGGTATGGAAGAGTGAAATCCAACCCTGAGAAAACTTCACTGCGATTATAGGCAGACTTAAGGATTACAACAAGAGACGATCCAACGACTTGATAACAGTAGGGTGGTCATGTGTGTGCGTGAGGGCACCGTCCTCCCATGTTTGAAGAGAAAATATATGCAACACATGTCCCTCTGCTAGCGCAAAAGGGTGTTGAAAAGAAACGGTTCCAGAAGTGAAGGCCTGCGTGCCGCAGAGGTCCCGCTGACAGATCAGCCGAAGCTTTTTCCAAACTTTCACAGTCACACAGACCAAATAGTGGATTCCACTGCATTTCAGAAGAAATAATGCCTCTGGTATCAGGAGCAGTAAAGGTGGAGAAAAAATGACATATGGCCATAGAGATGTCAAAGGATCTGGTACTTTGATACCAATACTAAAATCTAAAAAAAAATGAAAAAAATGAAAAATAAAAAATAAAATAAAATAACATATATATATAATTTTATTTATTTTTTTTCAGACAACTGAAATGTTTGGGGTCAGTAAAAAATGCAGTAAATCAGTAATACTGAGAAATTTTATTACAGTTTAAAATAACTGTTTTATATGTGAATATATTGTAAAATGTAATTTATTTCTGTGATGTGCAGCTGAATTTTCAGCATCATTACTCCAGTCTTCAGTGTCACATGATCTTCAGAAATCATTCTAATATGCTGATTTGCTGCTCAAGAAACATTTCTGATTATTATCAATATTAACAAACAGTTGTGATGCTGAATATTTTTGTGGAAACTGTGATGCATTTTATTTTTCAGGATACTTTGATGAATAGAAAGTTCAAAAGAACAGCATTTATTTGAAATATAAATATTTTGTAACATTATAAATGTCTTTACTGTCACTTTTGATCCTTTTAATCCATCCTTGCTGAATAAAAGTATTAATTTCTAGAAAAAGAAACAGAAAGACTGACCCCAAATTTTTGAATGGAAGTTTACCTATTTTTCTAGGTAAAAGTTTTCCAGCGGCAATAACTCCAATAAAGATCCATCTTTAGCCATTTCAACATCATGAACTCTTTTCACTGCTAAATAGAAGAAGAACATTAGCATAAACCCAACCAATGCAGAAAAAGTGTAGGCCATTTGAAGTGCACTTCCGACTCCAGGGAATCTGTTTATCCACAACAAAAGGAGGCACCCAGGTATTCGTCTGCATTTTATGCTTTGTTTTCAATTTTAGCTCTCTTGGTAGATTTAGAATTTAAATGAGAAGCAGATGTTTCAGAGAAGGGACAGAAAGCGAGAGACGGGAGCCACAGACAGTCCTCAGTCCCGCTGTCACAAGAAACGAAGAGGAGAGAGGAGGTGTGACTTAATCGCTGTCCGACTCAGACAACTTGCACATGACTCTTATTTGCATGCATTCTGATAAAATGCTTAGAATCAAAGAATTTTGTTCATAACCATGAAACCTCTCTAGTTGATGCATCCAGGAGGTATAGATGTTTGGTGCTACAAATATAATAACCTGGTAAAATACTAAAATATGAATACAGCATGATTCGATGCGAACTGAGAAAACTGTGGTAATTGTGCACATTAAAAATAAAAATAAAATCACACATCATCATGCAAATTAGGGAATTTGAAGTGAACATACTGTAGAAATGCCATTACATGCAAGCTTTTTCTAATGCTGTAGCAATTTACATAAGCGTTCCAAATGAACTCAGATTTTCATTACAGGCAGTGTTATTATCATTGACTTACTATTATAATTTTTTTAAATATTTTAATTAGATTTTATTTTTATATTTTCAGTATTCACTTTCATTTTAAACGTTTTTTGCAATTCTATTGTGTGTTTTTGTAATTATATATATAAATATATCATACCCCTTGGTAAATATTAAGGAATTGTTTAAAACAAATGTAATAATAATTATTATTATTATTATCATTATTATTATTCAATATTTTATTTTATAATGAAATGGAAATGGCGTTATTACAATAGCAATTATTCTTATCACGTAATATTTTTAGTAATAATCATCATTATCATAATTACCATTAGTCATATTCATATATAAGCACAACATTTTGGCCAAATTGTGCACAACAAACCTGGCATTCTTTAATTTAATTGTATTTTATTTTTATTTATTTATCTGTCTGTCTGTTTGTTTTAAAAGTCACATTTTTAATCACAATCACAATTTTTAACCAGAAAAATTTTAATGACTTTTTTTTTTCAGATTTATTTAGTTTTAATTATTTTAGTACTTCAAGTTAAAACTAGAAATGTTGCCTTTGCAACTAGCTGAAATAAAATAAGTTTAAGATTTATACATTTTATTTTATTTTAAGTAACAAGAATGTGTTTGTATGGATTTAGTTTTAGTTAACAATAATAATCCTGGTTGCAGTATTTGAACTGAAGACTTCAACAAAATAGACAAATTGTTAATCACAGCTATTAATTTTCAG
Organism: Sinocyclocheilus anshuiensis; assembly: GCF_001515605.1. Classification (NCBI taxonomy): domain Eukaryota; kingdom Metazoa; phylum Chordata; class Actinopteri; order Cypriniformes; family Cyprinidae; genus Sinocyclocheilus; species Sinocyclocheilus anshuiensis. The sequence goes on from NW_015542451.1 coordinate 1,175,690, forward strand.
CCCAGATTTTATGGTTGTAACAGTCCCATATATATGACATTAAGCCAGATACTCAATCAGGCTAATAAATGATGCTTTACATCATAAGTGTTAGAGATAGTAGTCAAAACAAATATAGCGACTCAGCATGTCTGTCAAAATCGTGGTTTGAACTGCAGTTCATGTAACAGTCAAGGCTGAGGTGTGTTTGATTTACGTCTGAGGATCCTTCTCCCTTCATCAGTCTTTTCTCACTCAGACAGGTGCCGTATTTCACCCAGGAGCTCATTCAGACATACGAGCACATGTGTGACACTGAGACTTTCAGCATATCCTCCTCTACAAATCCAGCAGCTCTGTGTAAATGTGCGCTCCCGACTTTCAGAGCGATTACCAAACTCGACCTCATCCGCTCCTGCCCTCACTGTGTTCCAGAGATGCTGAAGCAAAACACCAGCGTTGTATGCGGCCTGGCCGTGCCATTTAGAACCTCCGGGATCACTTACAGCTCCAGCTGGCTCTCTCATTAGTCTACACAGAAAACACGAGCCACTCGGCACCATGCGCTTTAGTGTGTTTCCTGCACATGCACCTCGAGTGCCGCAACAAGCAGTTTGACATTTTAGTGTTCGGATGTTTACAGTTACATCAAAACTTTATGAAGTTTGAAAATTGCAAAACATTCAGGAAAGGCCTGTTTGGATGTGTCATGTTTCTGCAGAAGCCATTTACATGCCGTCACCTCAATCAGTTCAATTTTAAATGCATACTGTCCATTTTAACGTTGGTTATATGTACACTAGTGTTCAAAAGTTTGGGGTTAATAAGAATTTTTTTAATAAATTAATTAATACTTTTATTCAGCAAGGATGCATTAAACTGATGAAAAGTGACTAAAGACATTCATAATGTTGAAGCAGCACAACTGTTTTCAACATTGATAATAATCAGAAATGTTTATTAAGCAGCAAATCAGCATATTAGAATGATTTCTGAAGATCATGTGACGCTGAAGACTGGAGTAATGATGCTGAAAATTCAACTGGGAACCATGGTTACATAAGTAACCTGAGACGTTTTGTAACGTGCAGTTGAGGCATACACAGAGAGAATGACAGAAAAGGAGAGGAGAAAAGAAACTTAAATAGCAAATCAGCAAATAAAGCAAATTAGCATCCAACAAAATGACAAAAGCAATGTTCAAAATCCATAAAACAATGGAACAATGACCCAATAACATACTATATTAACTATTTTTGCCATGTGTACAGTATACTACAGTGTGAATTTTGCAAATAACTGACCTACAACATTTGCCAGACGGCACACACTGAACAGAATAGTGTATCCCACAATGCAATGCATTACACATGACCTTCCATTTCCAGTCTGTTGAATGTCGGATGTTATTGGCAGCTGTAATTTAGCATCTTAACCATTTTATTGATTGGCCTGCCAAATGTAAGATTTTTTTACCCAAAACGTATTTTTAAAAATGCAAAATTCCATTTCAAGCACTGAGGCAAACATAAGGATGTATATGAAATGACAAATTAACAAAGCAAAGCTGCATTCAAATGCACATGTTTATAGATTGAAAGAATACTGAAACAAAGAACTTACCTCTAGACCATTGATGAAGTATAGTCTGTAGGTATGCAGGTGTGTAGCATGAAAACATCCACCATGTTGGCATTATCCTTTAACGTGGATGTTCTTTGATTTATGACGTACTAACAACAACCACGAAAACAATTCACTCAGGTCCAATTTAACTACACTAATCAACTGTGTTGCTTTTTCTCCACAAACTTTCATTAATACTGCATAATCACAAATGATCATTTGATGTGTACTGTTTTCACAGGCTTCATAGTAGGAAAGTAGGCCTGTTCAGACACAGGTGGAGACAATCCAGATTCAGCATGAAATGGAACAAGAACTACAAAATAAAAGACAGTAGAACAGCAAAAATCACCAGAAAACGTTTCAAAATAAAAGTCCTAGAACAATCATAATAAACACAACATCTGGGGTCACGTGTTAAACACCATACAGGAGTTACGATGAAGAAATAAATTCATTTATTCCATCAAACACAGTCGTTTCTGAATACTCTTCCTCAACCTTAAAAGTGGAAATATACCATGCAAATACCATGTTTACCATGGTATTCTTTAAAATACATTGGAGTACTATGTAAATACCACAGTATGCTGATCAGTAGCACAATATATATAAAAAACCAAGGTATTGCCACCTACACCATGGTACTGCCACAATACAAATGCTTTTCATTGACTCAGTGCTTGATTTTAAAAGACTTTATTAAAGCCTTAAGATAACCAGCATGAACACGTATAGCATTATCATTCATTACATCTAACTGGTCAAGCTTGTCCCAAGCCAATCTGTTTTATACATTACATAACATTTGAATTTGATTAATGAAAGTTTGGGAGGAACATGCTGCTGTAAATCTGCCAGTAATTTGCCAGTAAATTATTCAGTCAAGCCGAGTTATAAGAGACTATAACTGTGCTCAGATTTACCAAGATTCTAAAGTTTCCGATCAAAAGTCAGAGATTTCAACTCCATCCATCCAACTATTTTCCAAACCGCTTGTCTTGCAAATAACTTGGTTAAAGTTGTCTGAGATGTATAAAAAAACACCTCTGGGTGCATAAATACACTTTTCTAACTAAACACTGCCTTGTGTCCTTAATCTAGCCAACTTCAGAGCTTATTTTGCCTGTTTCTGGGAAGTTGTGAGAGTTTGGGATGCCGTATCACTTGATGAGCTGTGAAATGAATCATTATAATGACTTCAGAAGAGGGCGTCAGATTGTGTCAGCTCTGTCTTATCCAATTCAAGCCCAGTCAGTACGTGCAAATGCAGTCAGCTGAGGATCGAAATACAACTGCCAGCACACATTTAAGTGAGTGCTTTGTGCATGTGCATGTCTCTGGGTGTGGGTAGGTTCTGTCATGTAGCCAGACTTTGAGAACGTGTCAGCTTAGCTACGGTTTCACGTATTGACTTCAGGCACATATTTAAAGAGCAACGGGATTCATGTTGAGTGTCTGAGAGACTCTCCTCTTTCGCACTGTGATGCAGTGCCAGAGCAGTCAGCCTTAACTATTGTATTGGTATTGTGAGAACATCTCTTTTATTTACTGGCTAATGGCTGACTCAAGCTGGGAGACTGTGTGTGTGTGTGTGTGTTTACCTGCATATGTGAGAGTTAAAAATGGGGGAGAGAGGGCGAAAGTCTATACATTTACATTAATTTGGTGTGCTTTATAGTAGCTTGGGTCTATGCACACGACTTTGGCACTTGTGCTATTGCACTCAGCCAGTAGTGTCACTTTACAGCTGCAGAAAATGTGCACAGACTTGCACTTTCACCCCGTGTGCATGGCACAGATGAGGCCTGTATCACAGACAGGCTGCTAGGCTCCTTAAGCAGCATAATATCTCATTAAGTTAAATGGGATGATCAGCAATGTTATACACTCCTTGTTTTTAAGCCATTGGGGAGGAAAGAAGATGCAAGAATCCAGCAGCCTGTGACGATTCAAAACAACAAATAATTTTGCGATGCAATTGATTCAGAGTTTCGAAAACGTATGATTTTTAATTAAAACGTATGTTTTTGAAATACTTGCTCACAAAAGCTGCTTACAAAATATAGTAAAAACTGTAAATTGTGAAATATTATTACAATTTAAAATAACTGTTTTCTATTTAAATATGTTGTAAAATGTAATTTATTTCTGTGATCAAAGCTGAATTTTCAGCATCATTACTCCAGTCTTCAGTGTCACATGATCTTCAGAAATCATTCTAATATGCTGATTTGCTGCTCAAGAAACATTAATTGATTATTATCAGTGTTGATAACAGTTGTGCTGCTTCATATACATTTTTTCATGATTTTTTGATGAATAGAAAGTTCAAAAGAACAGCATTTATTTTAAATAGAAATATTTTGTAACATTATAAATGTCTTTACTGTGACTAATCAGTTAGTTAGTTACTGTGTTATCGATTGAATGCATATTTGCCGAATAAAAGTATTAATTTCTTTCTTTCTTTACCCCAAATGTTTGAATGGTAGCATATCACTTTTAATTTCTTTCAAAAACATTTAAAAATCCTGATGATTCCAAATAGAGAATATATTGCCAAATGTTGTTTTTGAGGGGTTAAGAAGTAAAGAACCATGCATATTCGTATGTGTATCTGTTTCTGTACATCCAGCCATGTTCGGCTTAAGGTGAAAACAGCTATTGGACAAAGATTTGAATCTGAGATGAATCGGCCAGAAGTTTTTTTTTTTCCTCTCTCACATTATTGGTGTCTAGAGACATGAAGCAGCACTTGCTGCACAGAGGCCTGCAGTATCATTTAAGGGGCTTAGGGAAAAAAGCAAAACAGGAACAATAAATGTAAATCTCAAGGCCTGTATGCCAGCTGCACACTCGTTTCCTGGAATCAAAGACCTCATCGAGGTAATTCATAATGAGGAAATAATCCACAGGGGCGGACACCAAAAATGCCAGATACGGTATATTACATCCTATAAAAGGGTAAATGCTTTTATCCGATGCAAAGGAACACTGCAAGACCCTTGTTCAGACAGATTCTGGACACAACTTCTGTTACAATGCACATAAATCAGTTATTTGTTTAGTTATTTATAATGAATTTAAATCTGAAGTGTCATTTTTGCCTCACTAGTGTCGCCAGACAGAGTTAGAAACATAATAAATGGACACTATTGGTTGAGCCACTGTTGTTTTGTCACAACTGGCCAATCAGAATCAGGTATCCTAGCCACATAATAAACTGGCTGATTAGATTACTTACAAATTGAAGTCCATTACTGATTACAAATTGCATGATTGTAGTTAGTAACATAATCTGGATTACACATGTTATGTAATGTCTGACTACTTTTTGATTACTTTAAGATTACTTTTGACCTAACTCATTTATACTTAAATGGGATTAATGTGTACCATATTGATAAAAAACAACAACAACAACAACAAACAATCTTTTTTATCAACATCATGAAAAGCACTGAACCTGAAATTACAGCAGGGTTTCTCAAACTGTATGCAAGTGGTAGGATCATTAAGAAAGGATAGATAAATAAATAAATAAATAAATAAATAATATGTAATAATGTAATCCACAAAAAAGTCACTGTAATCAGTTTATGAGCATTGTAAAATGTAATATAACCTAATTAAAAAATACTTAATTTTTGAAATCTGATTACTTAATCCAGATTACATGTAATCAGTTACTACCCAGCTCTGCTGTGTATGATAATGGATTTTAACATTGAAAAAAGGTGATGGTGTGAAAAAGTAAAAGTTAAGTCCTGTTTTCCATCAGCTAAGTTGCAGTTTAAGCATGTGCTGTTTGCAAACTCTTTTATCTCACTGTGGAAATCAGACAGGCAAAGAGGCAGACAGACACCCTGAAGGATCCAGTTTCAGCCTCTACTCAGCTTGTGCTGTTTCACACTGTTGCATCATACGGTCCGAGGCTCCTGTTTCTCTTTGAGGCTCAAAGGACCTACATGTTGCCAGAAGTAAGAAATGCATATAAAAAAAAATAAAATAAAATTACAGAGTAGCATGAGATCAGTTACAGCTGTTAGCAAGGACGGTGATCACACGGCCGCAATACTGTTCTAATATAAAAGCTAAGCCACGATGCATAAACGTCCTTTCACCACTATTGCAAAGCTTTAATTTGTTTGGCGATCAAACATTGTTGGACAGTCACCCGGGTCACTGGAATATTGGTCAATTAAAGACATCTGTAACTAATCGCTTTCGGTCCAATACCGACAATCAGTGTCTTAGTCTGTAATGAGTAACACTCCAGTAGCCCCATTAGTGTCTCATTTCTAAACGAAGGAATCAGTGGTGCTGCCCTAATAAATTTGCATTTATGGGTAGTTTTGGTTACATAAAATTATCCAAGTGCCTGCAAACGTCTCAAAATACAAACCTTTCTTTTGAAACGATGAGAACCTGATCCCATTTGCTCGGTGACGCAGAAAACGGCCTCGCTCTAAATCAGGTGGCTTCTGACGGGAGAATGAAGCGATGGCAGACCTGATTATAGGGGCCTAAAAGTAAGTTACCTGATCTGTAGCGCATTGTATATCTGCCATATAAAACTCTTTATGGATCTAAATAATATTTTATTGGTCTTTGGGTGATATAGACGAGGCAGAAGTCTTGAACTAAAAGGCATTTATACACACTCCATCAAAATAATTTTCTTAATATATTTTTTTATATATTTTCAGTAAAATGTTCTAAAAAAAAAAAAAAACTTTAAAGGGATATTTAGAAGAAGAAAGTTGATAACCAGGCAGTTTTGGTGACCACTGACTTACATTGTATGGACAAAAACATTTCTAAAAAAGACATTTCTCATTCAGAAGAAGTCATACAGGTTATGACGAGTAAATGATGAATAATGACAGAATTTTCATTTATATATATATGTATATATATGCTTGCAATTTTGTTTTAATAATCTACACATATTTCACTGCAAACCTGGAAATAAATAGTAACATTTGTATTTTTTCAGTTCATCGACTGAAGCAAGATATATATTGTTATAATGGGATTGAGGAATCTAAAAATTGAGCTTGCATTTTTTTCCCATTTTTCCCTATGAATTCTTCAGGCAGCCAGAGGTAATCCACACTGTAAAAAAAAAAAAAAAAATGAGATTTTTCCATTTCAACATTTTCAAAAACGTTTTTTTTTTTGTAGACATAACACATTTTTTTATAAATTGTCCAGACAACAAGGAAACATTAAGTTTATTGGCCCTCAACTAAGCTGAAAGTGGAATGAACTAGTGTAACCGTTCAAAAACAGTCACTCAAAAACACATGTTGAAACAACTGCATCACAAAAAAAAAAAAAAAAAGATAACAAAAAAGGCAGCAGGGTAACAAAGTTTTTTTAAAGTTGACTCAACAAATTGTTTTTTACAGTGAGCATGTTTTATATGATATCAGACACTTGCGCCTCCCCGTTGTTGTTTCTTTGCGACCTGGCTTTCATTGTTTTATAAATTAGCCTTTTTTTTCTTAAAAGGAAGCAGTTAATTTTTGATTACATTACTTGAGAATGAGCTTTAAATTCATTTAAAAGCCCCAACTCTGATTCATTCATGTCTGCTTCTTTCGTATTCCCACATGTGCTGCCAATTATAAAGCAGCATACAGCCATTACTTGGGTGCTTTTTCTCTTTGTCTTGCTCCGTCTTTTTTCATAAGACATTGTCAGACGTTTAAACCTCTAACTCTTGAACCGTGGGCTTCTGATAGTGTGACAGACGATGTATGCAGACAGCACTTAGGGTACAGTTTCAAAGTCATTGTGCATACCTCAAGCTCACCAACGAAAACGCATCAGTCCGCAATCTGACTGCTGCTGGATGCTGTTAGTCAAACAAACTACCACTTGCTCTGTTTCCCCCAAAAATCTAAATAAGCTTTTGCAGAGTGGCCGCAAAAAATGTGAAAACATGCGAATAGTAGTTATGCTGAAGTAAACCTGACAAATTATCATTGCACCCACACATATTAGTATTTCATTAGCCTGACATTATAACCGCAGCTGTTTACTGAAATCTAAAATAAAAACCTACTTTGTGGCCAAATTAAATTCTTAACACGCAAAAATCGCAGACGGCCTTAGATTATTCAGATTATTTCACATTCACTGCCTGTTATACATCACACTCTTACTTGATCTGAACTGTGTCATTAGAAAGATTAAAGACTCCAGCTTCAGTATTTGACCACTGTTTATGATAAAACTCGGTTTGCAGTGACAGTCAGTTCTTAATTTATGTCAGGAGCACAAAATGGTAATGTATTATATTTGAATAGATAGTTTGTCTTTGGACTTTAATTGTGAAGTGTTTTCTTTGTCCTTATTGTTCCGTGTGTTCACTTCCTGTGTGCCTTGTGCCTTGTTAGTTGTCATGGCGATTTATCAGTCTCTCCTCCTGCTTGTTAGCGCTTTGTTCTCCTAAGTAGGCCTTGTGTTTCACTTGTACTTTGTCAGTCAATGTTTGCTGCTAGATCTGTTAGATGTTACAATTAGATCCTCATCTTCTCCTGCATTTCTTGTTTCCTGAGTTACAACAGCATGCATTAGGGGATATAGTCCAAAAGTGTGCATACTTAGAGAAATATTGATATATTTACAAGTTTACTTCATATTTCTTCAGACAGAATCATCATTTCTATTCATTTTCTGATCTGATGAGCATTAGCTGCTTCCGGCGCTGTCTCAGTATGTTTTCTGAATGTTAGCTGTCAGCAAGAGTTGAGCTCTGGATCAAATCAAAACAGACTGAGCCCACCTTGTCCACATATATTTAGCATTAGCGCTGAGGTGGATCTGGGTGGCTGCTTTCATTAGCTACAATAACGCATTCACAGATTGTTTCCATATTCCTGCTAAAGTACATGGACATGCATATTCAACGGTAAAACTATATAGTCCCCCTTTTAATAAATCACTCGGCCACTTCGGGCGAAAAAGAAAAGCCACAGAATTGACCTCTTCCCTGCATTCAGGTATTTTCCTAGACCTTATAATTAGTCATGTGTAGGTAATGGCTTAACAAAATATTGGTGACCATGTGAATGGTCATCTGTCTCATTATAATCAATGCACAGCAGTTTTGTTGTTCAGCACCGTGTGAGATCCAAAAGCAAAATCAAGGCATCAAACAGCAAAACTCATTTTTTGTGTTTTTGCAGTAAAAATAACAGCATTGAAACAAAATAAAACTTGTTTCATATTAAATGTTACATTTCATTTTTTTCCTTCTTGTTTTAAGCATAATTCTAACAAAGAAATTAATTTTATGCTTAAAACAAGAAAAAAACATTTTTATAAAATATTTCAGGAAGAGAAGAGAAACACATTTTATTCGTTATCTTATGAATTTTTTCTTCCTCTCTGATATTTTTATTGGAAAACTAGACCAAAATACAGCTTTTTTTCTGCTTTTTGCTTTGCAATTTTTTTGCAAAACTTTGTTTGGTTTAAAACATTTTTTTTTTTGAAAACCAGACAAATAAATAAAAAAGAAAATTCTGCACTACGATGCAAATATATGCTCTGACATTGCATTTTGCTTTGCAACTGAATTTATTTTGTTTCAAAGATTTTTTTTATATTTTTAATCAGAAAACTAGACAAAAATACTGTTTATTATGATTATTATTATTATTATTTTCCTAATGTCTGATGCATATATATGCCTTAATTTTTCATTTTGCTTTGCAGCTGAATTTATTTTATTTGAAAAATGTTTTAGATATTTTTAATGGAAATCTGAACCAAAATACTTTGCAATCTCTTCTGAATTCAGATCCAGTTATTTCATGCAAATATATTTTTGCATGTGAAACAGATATATTGATAAGATGCAGTCTAAATGTTCATATAAATAAAAATAGATATACTAGATTTGGCATATATGCATTGGGTCGCTGGTGTTTTCTTTACACACACACACACACACACACACACACACAGACTAGGGTGCTCTGTGGACAGAGGCCAGAGGCAGGGTCATCATTAGACAGAAATGAGTGAAAATAAACCTCCTGGGCAGACCCTGGAGGAGCAGCTCTTATTATTGCTATTAATAATACAGCTTAGGCGTAACAACCAGAGGTAGCCTCATTTTTAAAAATGATATTTACCCCCATTTTGATGAAAGGGGGCTGCAGGGTTGGCAAAATGATTCCCACATGTGTGAATGTTAACGCTCTGGTCATTACCCATAACGACTTGCACAAAGAGAACTTGATTAATTGGTCATGTCCTCTAAGCTCTGGAAAGGCCAGATCCCAACAATGCAATTATCATGGGCTCGCTGTGTTTATTTGAACGGCCGTGCCAGCCAACACAAAGATGGACTTGCTTTAAGAGATGCTGAATGCAGGACAGTTTATTAAGTAATAAACGACACGCTAGTTTGTTAAAACTGCATTCATTAGATGTGAGTGGATTTTCTGAATATAATATAATGGCATAAATGTTGGTCTGTGGCATATTGTGATGTAGCTGTCTTGGCAGGGACAATGTTAGTCGCACGGCCAGCTCTGGATTCAGTCTGCCAAAAACTAACCCCCCCCCCAAGCCACGGAGCGAGACGCCACCACT
>NW_015542451.1:1186121-1203750 GCF_001515605.1 Sinocyclocheilus anshuiensis
AAACCAACCCCCCCCCCAAGCCACGGAGAGAGACGCCACCACTGTGAAGACTGGATGTTACCATTGGCTGTGGTTTAGATTGGGTTCTAAGGTTCCTTTCAAATCCAGTTGCAGTTTGATAGACCAAGACTTAAAGGGAAATAAACAAAGCTGCTCTGCTAAGTGTCCAACCGATCATGTGCAGCTCCCGGCCTTTGATGGATTTTCATGACCGCACAAACTATTTCCAGTAATAACTGGCATGTTCTGCTTACAACATACAAACGTATGCTTTGAATTATAACACCACATATATTGATAAAGGCGTCTGTCGAGTGTTAATCCTGATATTGGCAATCCAACGTTTTGGCCTACAAACACGTCGTGCTGTTTTCCCAATGTCTTTTGAGGCTCCTAAACTTATTTCTCTAAAAGTGCTGGGTCAATATTACTATGAACTTGTATGAATTAATTAGTATGCAATCTATTTTTACATTTGGCTGAAAATGTAAACCACCTGTTGATGCAAGTCTGGGATGTGTACTGTCAAAGTCAATCAAGTGTTATCAAGCGTGAGTGGATTAAATTGATTTATTATAGTTTAGTGCTGTCTCAAAGGTCTGCATGTCCTGGCCACTTCACGTCTTACACGTCTTATAAAATAACTAGGGAGCAAAAGACAGTGAAACAATAAAACCATGTATTTGAGTTTAAAACAGGAAGAAATTCTCGGCGATTACATTTATATGTTGCAAAAAGAAAATGTAAGGGGGAAAAAATCCCTTAATTCACAAAAAAAATGTTATGCTCACTTGAGTTGATTTTTTACTTGTACGAAAAAGATTTAATATGAATAATGGGAGATGGAAACGCATTTGGCGAATAAATTCTGACGTAGCGACGTTCGCTTTTTTTGTTTGTTTCTTTCTTTCTTTTTGCGAACTTTGAAAAGATTCACTCTCCCTTTGAATGGAAACTCAGCAACTAACAGTTTGCTTAATTTCTGAATAAATCAGAGTTTTTAAACGAATCACTTGACGGAATGGTTCACTGACTCATTCGTGAAAATGGTCTCTTGTCGCCACCTACTGGAGTCACAGAAAAGTCCCCATATTTATTTATTTAGATTGGTTTTAGATTTATATGGTCAAACAATTTTCTTTCATATTGAAAATGCACAAAAACAAACAAACAAACAAATAAATAAATACATAAATATTGATTGCTTGTATGAAGGAAACTGTTTGACCAAACTTCTTGCTCTGCCTGTTTATAACTATTCATTTGTTTGTTTGTTTGCTTGTTTTTGAAAGAAAAACGTCCAGACCTTTGACTCCTGTCCACCTCAAAGTCACAAACATATTTTACCTATATTCCCATCTTCATTTCTCTCCCTCCATTCTGGTGTTCAAAGTGAAAAAAAAGAAAGAAAGAAAGAAAACCTGACATGTACCTCAGACAAAGTGCTGTGCATTAGCAAGCGGTTCGCCAAGAGAGAGCTACTCTCACATACTCTACTAATTCTGTCTGAGGTTCATTGGCAGTTCAGGCTCTGCTATCCAGAGATCAAGTGTTAAATAAAGCGTTATAATCTCCACCTCCACTCAAATGGCTTTAAGAGCACATTCTCAAGGGAGGCCAATAAAATTGTTCTCCATTTTGTGCAACCATCAACAGCTTTATTCATGCATGTTAGTTGTCCAATAACTTAAACGTCATCTAATCCCGTAAAAAAAACCTTGTGAAAGCAAAGCTGGTCCTCACACCTAATTTGACCCCAGTGGATTGCACCGGGCGTCAGGGGCAGATTCAAATTATAAAGCCTTTGGAAAGAAGAAGAAAAATATGTCCAGCTGGGGATTGGTCAAATTGATAAATTCACTTGAACGGCTGGATAAATAAATGATTATCATTTAACCCTATAATGCCTGACATATGAAATAATAGTCTAATAAAAACTATTTTTTATTAGAACAGTTTACTGAACGTTTAGACAAACTTCAAGAAATGCTTATGGGGTTGTTTGTTTGTTAGTTTGTTTGTTTGTTTGTTTGTATGGAACTCATGAAGAGGAAAAAACACCTCAGTTTTATTCAGAGGCCCAAAATTAGCAAAAATATGCAATTTGGTGCAGATGCTGATACTTAAATGATAAAAAGATGAAATTCTGATGCTTGTAATGTACATCAATGAGGACTTTATAACACTATAACAAACTACAGTACTTACATAAAATGATATAAATATAATTTTATATCTCTATATGTCTTAAGATGATATTAAATGCTTAGATTTTTCATCAAAACATAAAATGAAATGCAATACAATGATGATTCCCTTTCGAGATGGAGAAACCCCTTTCTCCTTAAAATACTGAAGCCTGATTCGCTTAACGTCATTGCTTTACAATGGCCAATAGTGCTCAAACACACAAAAATAAGGGGGCGTGACACCTCTTATAAAGCAGCGCACAGCGCCATTTTTCTCAGAATCTTTCTCCTTCATCTGAATTTTTTGGAAGTCTCTCCTTCGTCATCGCAAAAAAGTGGATTATATTGCAATCCCAACTGCCCTGACTGCGACTCCATGAGTGTCAGGACTCTCCGTAGAAGGATAGCCCTTGCACTCTGTGACGCATCTAATCCCCGTCCACCGTCCTTCCCCATCGGCCCCTGGTTTCGGGAACCAACAATGCTGGCAGTGAGCTCACTCTGGTGCAACGCCAGCTTGACGCTTGCTCTCCGGTGGAGTATCCTGAGCCCCAGTTCCAGCCCCACATGAGTGCGGGTGACTTCGTCTCGCATCTTTGTCCCTCCAAATCACTGAGGGTAAACTCTGCAGCCATACACCCCAACAAGCCCTGTCGCACCACCGCTAGTATTGCTGGGAAAGAGGACACGGCAACGGGCCTGGAAGACCTCCAAGTCTTCCAGGCGAAGATGCTTAAACACCTAGACGAGCAGGGCCCGGATCCTGAAATTTTTAGGGAGCTTCGCAGCACCACTGATCTCACCCTGTGAGCCACTAAGATGACAGCGCAGTCTATTGGCCGTGCCATGGATAGCCTGGTCGTGCTGGACAGGCACCTATGGCTGACGGTGATGGATATGAGGGATGCAGAGAAGGCTGTCCATCAGTCCCTCTGGGCTTTATGACAGCTCGGTTGAATCCCTCACAGAGCGATACTGTGCAGTGCAAAGCAGTCAAGGGCTTTTGCTCAGATCTTATCAAGGGCTTTTGCTCTAGATCAGTCGAAAGATTCTGAGGAAAATGGTGCTGTGCACTGCGTTATAAGAGGCGCCACACCCCCTTATTTTCGCATGCTTGAGCGCTATTGGCCATTGCAAAGCAATGGTGTTAAGCGAATCAGTCTTCAGTATTATAAGGAGAGATGAGTTTCCCCAATGCATCAGCACAGCTGTACGCAACGCCTCGTTCCCCTCTCAGGGAACCAAGGTTACATTCAGTAACCGGAGGCGTTTTATCATCAAAACATAAAATGCAATGCAATGCAATGATGATTGAGAAATTAACAAATAAATGTTCCTCAAAAGCCTAATGATCATATTTGAGACTCACTGATTTTTCTAAAAAAAATTATGCATGAATAATCAAGTAAACCTACGTTGCATCAGTCCAGTGAGTGTTCAACTTGAAATATTACTAACAATATCAAAGTAATTCTTAAGTTAACATTATAAAATTACCAGATTTCACAGCACACATGAACCACAAGCTGAAAGTGGACATTTTACATACTAAAAGGCCTTTTGCTTGCTAAAAAATAAAAACTACCAATCAGACGTTGTATTCAACACGTTTTTTTAGCAAAGTTTTGATTATGCTGATCACACCAAAGGCCTTGGAAATTTGAGTATCAAAAATGAAACAGTGAGAGTAAAATGGTTAAGAATGATTGCTGCTATCAAATGGCTATTATGTCGCACGTGACGCAACACACATGGAGACTCTTTTCTAGAACAATCTGGCAGTTTTGCCAGGGAAGCTGAAGAATGCTGGGGGGGAAGAGTATCAGGCTGTATGTGTGAGGCGTGTTCACTTACTGTATCTCCTCCTCAGCCCCGTCCGTCCGGAGCAGTAGGAAGTCACAGAGACATGGCCTCACCGGGAGCACGCTCCACCAAACCCTCGGCTTCCTCTCTCATCCCAGGAACGCCGCTTTCCATCTAGCTCTCTGTGTTTTCTTAAGGAAATAATTAAAACAAGGACAGAGCTATTCCAACAAAAGCCTTCCAAAGGAAATCATAGCGATATCCCCCCCTCCACCGCGGCTGCACGCTTTGTTTTATGTGCTTTTAATCCACGGCATTCAGGGGAATCGCTTGCCAGGGATATATATCTCACCGTGAGCTAAACCCTATGATGAACAGTCTGGGCAGTCATTGTTCAAACAAACATTGTTGTTTCTTCTTCCCCTCTTTTTCCCCCTCGGTTTTCCTTGTCTTTCTGGTCTTGGAGGTTTTGTGTGCTGGACTCACACTGTGCGGTGGCTGATGCAGCGCAGGCATTAGCGTTGATGAGCTCATAGTCAGAGCTCAAGTGCTTTAACGTGTCCATATAAACTGATACTCGTGCCTGTGGGAGCGCTCAGGCCTGCTCTGTTTGCCGCGGGACATCTGTGCTTTCCTCTCGCCGAGGTGATGCTGAGATCTTACTCAGACCAGCCTGTTCTTTGTTGTCTCCATTATGCCTCAAAGAGTCCCAGAAGAGAAACACATCAAGGAGCAGATAACAACTTGTAGTTTTCCCTCAATAAACTCCTAATTTGCTGCTTAAGTACTAATTTGCTCAAGTAGAAATAACATCATAAGGACGATCCGAGAATGTTGATCTCAGAATGTTTTCTCTCAGCATTTTGTCCTAAAAAGACAGTATAAGTCATTATAATCCGTAATTATGTCCCCAGTGTGTGTTCTTTTTAGCAACATCATATGACCCCTTTAAATAATTACGATTTGCCACAAGATTGTGTTGCAACAATCATTCAGCCGTAATGACTGCGATGTGGAACAAAAGTGCTTAAGTTTGTTCAATCCAGTCCAAGTTTTTTTTTTTTTTTTTAATCTTTCTTTTGTTTTTCTACCAAAATGTACTCATTTTCTACATTTCACGTTTCTGAAAACGAACTATTTAACTTCCTGGCTAATTTATGGCTCTCTTTAATGGTATTGTACAGGGATTCTTAAACTTTTTTGTCAGCTGAACCCCTAAATATATTTAGAACATCAACTTGAAGTATTCCCAGAGATTGTAAGTTAATATTTCAATAAATGAACAACACATTGGCATGTTCACAGCTCTCTGATATCGGTCACATGCAAGTAAACAAATAAAATATTTCATCTTTTTTGTTGTGTATTAATTTGGTCGTTTGTATTTAAATACATGTATTCTTTTTCTTTTTAAATTAAATTAAACATTTTCATGTTTAGGATTTAATTAATCATAAGCTTTTCAACAACTCACAAATCTAATTTATTTTTTTATTTTTACAAGTAAAACATAAATCCTTCACATAATTCATCTTACTAAATATGATCACTGGACCACTTTTTTTAGAAGTCAGATTTCCATTGCCTTATGTTGACATGTTTTGTTGGATTAGACATATTAGTGTTACCTCTGTCGTCTTTGTCTTAGGACAACTTTGTTCAAGGCCAATTTAGTTGTCCTTAAAAGGAATATTTCACCTCATAAATGGCAATTCTGTCATCATTTACTCACCTATGTGTGTTTATAAACCTGAATGTCTCCTTTGCTGTTCTAGTCAATAAAACACTCATACAGATTTGACATGGCATGGGGGTGTGTAAGTTATGGTGCACTGTCCCTTTAAATTAAAAATTGTTTACCTCAGTGTTGCCTATATGGTTAAATCTTTATTATTATTCCCGACGATCTAATACTCAGTTCTTTGCATATTTGCACACTAAATGCTCATATAGGGGTATTGTCCAAAAGCATTAAGGAATTCTTTAACGTTTTATTGTATCGTGTCTGACATCTGATAGAGAAAGTTTGGGTCAATTGCAAAGGCCCATTATCACCCTTCACACACAGCTGCAGATCAGAGAGACTTTAATGCATTCATTGGTCTGGCCATAATACTCTGCTCGGCGTTCACAGCAATTGACCCATTAGGTCCAACTGTTTTTATAAACTTTTGAAACATGGCCAGTTTCTATACTGCAGGGGCTTTTTGCGGGGTTTGAGGTAGTCACGGTCAGTGCGCTCCTGTGGTCTTCATTAAATGGCCGGGCGTTAAAAGTACAGCGCGGACCCTCTGGAGCAGGCGATAACCACGCCTGAGCAACCCTGCTTTCTGTTCGGACACCTCACGAGACCCTCATGTCGCCACAGAGACCGCGAAACCGTTGAATCTCCTCCAACCAATCGCCTCATGAACCCTGACCCCCACCCTTCTGCAGCACTGAATGCTGGGAGATTTATGGAATCAGTGAGTGTGAATCACAGCAACATTGTAAAAGGCAGTTGTGGGGTTTTATAGAGGCTGTGGACCAGAGAGGAGGACAGGGTTCAGTGTCACACACTGTGACATACAATGCTTTGGATTACATTACTGATCAATCACTCTGCACCGAGCTTCAGTCCGTATGAGTGTGGACAGGTGAAATAACAGAAGTCACAAAGTATATCTTAACCCTCACAAAATTTGCCACATGAACCATAGATTCTGCAAAATTACCATAGATAATGGTAATGTTACTACTGTAAATTAGGGTGAACAGACGTCCCCGGTTTATAAAAGTAGTTTTGATGCATTAATTATGCCTTATAATGCACCTTATAATGCATTGTATGATCTCATGAATAACTGCAACCAAAGTTATAATACATAATAATACTTACCTATTCCTCATTACACCTTTAGAAAATATAATGCATTAAAACACAAGCTTCAGTTTATAATGCATCTTAACATTATTTATGAAAAGATATAATGCATTACAACGTACATTATGAACACTTCAGTAATTTAACCGTATTTTACCTTACAGGTATATGTATAATTTTTTAAAGCCAGAATGTGAGATTTACAGTCTGACCCCTGTAATTTTGTGTTGCTTTCTCAAACTCACTGTATCAGCTAGTTTTAAACGTCTCCCTGCTCATCTCCCGGCGTGTCGGCCTGAGTGACTACAGTAATAACAACCCAGCTCGTGCCCTGCCGAGCCACCACTGTCCCGGGACAGGAAATTAAAGTGAAATACTGAGTCCGAGGCCTGCTAACACACTCTCCTGTGCCAATAAATCAACGCTAAGCTGACTGTCATCTTTACAGCCTACACGGCCATTAAGGGGAGTTTTCTGTGTTTAAGAATGAATCACAATGGCAGTGTATGAGGTTTACCTCGCATTGAGATCAGAATGAGAGGAATAATGCACAGCAGAAAACCGCTCAGCCGTAAGAGTCATAAAATATCGCTGGCTCGGGTCAAACCCCCCGTCAATCAGTGAAGTGCATTATGTGAAATAGTATGGGAATGGTTACAGAGCAGAGTTTTGGAGAATTGAGTTCTTGCTGCTTTCAGTGCCACTAAACACTGTCTTACTTTTTAAAGGTAAAGGTAATTGCTTAAGTCATTTCCTTACACCTTGAACACATGTGCATACATCTTGATCTTTGTTTTCCAAAAGATTGTTATTTTACAATAATTATTTCACAAAAAAAATATATATATTTTTTATTTTTTACACAACCTAAACTAAAAAAAAGATCAAATGATCTAATAATACTTATAGAGACTTATTAGCCTATGTCGTTTTTTGCATGTT
Organism: Sinocyclocheilus anshuiensis; assembly: GCF_001515605.1. NCBI lineage: Eukaryota > Metazoa > Chordata > Actinopteri > Cypriniformes > Cyprinidae > Sinocyclocheilus > Sinocyclocheilus anshuiensis. The sequence continues at coordinate 1,193,919 of NW_015542451.1, forward strand.
GGTTGTACCAATAGTTTTTCAAGCATTAATAAGTTTTTTTTTTTTTTTCTATGGAAACTTGTTTCCACCATAGAATTAAAAAAAATTTAATTCTCACAATTCTGACTTTTTTTACTCACAGTTCTTAGAAATTACAAGATCTGTACTTGCAACTGCGAGTTATAAATTTGCAATACCAAGAAGAAAAGTCAGAATTAAAAAAAAGAGATATAAAAAAAGTGAATTGTTGCAGTTACCTTTTAATTTTTTATGTATATTCAGAATTTGAAGGGGATTAACAGAAAAAAAAAACAGAATTCTGAGTTTACATCTTGCAATTTTTTTAAGAAACTAACTCTGAATTGTGAGATAAAGTGTACCATAATTTAATTCATTTAATTATGCTTTTTTTCCCCTCTTCTTTATGATATCAAGACAGTATCGCCCTGAAATTTTGATTTTACATTTTAATGTTAAAATTAATTTTAATTTAAAAAGTAAAAACATGCTCATCAAGTATCTGATTTTTTTTTTAAACAAATTATCTGATTAATCTGATTACATGCATTACTTGTAAATGCATTATCCACACTTAATCTTCTAAGTAATTTTGTCACAGTCCTGATATTTCCTGGAATTAGCTTGTAATCATCTGTTTTGCTAGAAATATTCACGCCACGTAAATGAACACCTCGTATCTCTGGCCAAAGAGCATAATGGATTCCCGTCAAGTCAGCTCTCTAGGGCTACAGCGTCCGTTATCAAATTCTGACAGTGCTTTCCAAGATGCCAAGAAAATGCCAACCTCTCATTCTCCCTATTAGACAGCTGCGTATCATTTGAAACCGAACCCAGACACTAAGCATAGTATGAGGGCAAAAGTGACTGAAACATTAGAATGAAACAAGTTTCTGTTAATTCGATGCACGTTGCCCGAACCGCTGGACTGAAGTGAATTTGACTTTTCCTCTTATTTGGGGGAGCACTTTCTTTATGCTCCAGAATAAATCACATCACCTGCAGGACAAAATTCCAAATATAGTGTGTCACAGCGGTCTGTCAAAACGCCAGTATATCCAATCTCAGGACCCGACGTGGAGCGCCTCTGCAAAATGACCATAAGGCTGAGATCATTTTTTGAGGTAAATAGTGAGTGGGCCATTTCCTGATGAAGAGGCAAGATTCTAGTAACGGACTCATGTTGAAATATTACCCCAAAAGTAAGAGTTCATGATGACAAAAACTGAAAAATAACTGAGGCGAGGCTGAAATGTCTAGCTTCTGCCAAAAGCAGAACACATCTGACACGTGTGTATGGCTCATGAAATCTCATCTGAATATCAAAATAAATAGATTGTGGGATTAATGTCCAAATAGCTTACGATTATATTAATAAAACATGCTAAAATAAACACTGGTGAAAATATCTGATCCAGCTTGAGATATTTGGACGAAAACCCATTACTGAAAGCCAGATGGTAAAAACAAATGACTCATGATGCTTGTATTGACCGTATAAATACAAGCAGATTGGTGACGCAATGTAAAACAACACCACTGTTTGCTTTGCAGACCAATATCCAGATACAGAGGCATCAAAGGTAAAACACAGCTGTCGTTATGGCAGCTATGTACCTCTCCATGAAATACTGCAATATCCGAAACATTTGCCTCATTGCAACATGCTGTCAGCATTGATGGGTGAATGCAAAAATATGTAAAAAGCCACATTTATGGCAATGGCTCTGTTCCAAAATCCAGTACGCAAACTTCTGCCTACATCCTGCAGGTTCATTTCTGAGCTTATGGGGGCCACCTAACCCTAACCCACCCCTGGGGCCTGGGGCCAATCTTATCAGACTTTTGTGTTTTTGATTCACTATAAAGAAAAGATTAATAAGAATCATTAGCTCTGGAATCTTACTTCACTAGTCAAGCTTTATGTTTAGCACTGAAGAAAAAAAAAAATGTTACCCTTCACTGTGCACAACATGTACCCCAGAGGCCCTGTCAGTGTATATGGGTAAATACCATTTCTAAACCCATGGATCTACTGCTTGAGTGGCTGAATATTAAACTTAAAATCCGTCATGAATATAACATTATTGGTAAAGTGGGAGCAATTACAGCTCAAGTTCAGAAACGCATCACACATTGGCCCTGTCTTTGTAAAATGGAAAATAAGTCAGATCAAGGTGTTGGCAAGTAGTTTGTGGTCTGGGGATTAAAGCTCACTTTATTGCGAGTGCGATGGACCACAACATTGTCAGGTATATTGCTACAAATTCTCTTGGTTTATCTTGAATACACTAGACGTTGCCATGGTAAATTAAGGCTTGTGCATGCCAGTACATACCATCTGTGATGGCTAGTGATGGGAATTTAATGCTTCCAGTTCTGGTTCTGATTCATCTCAACAATTCTGGTTTCTAAACACTTCCATTAACAATTCTTTTGAATTTGAGGTAGTGGTATATGGAAAGCAATCAATTCTGCTGCCAGTGTTGGGAATAGATATCAATATTAAATGTAAAACAACCTAGAAAAAAAATCACATATGTCATTCATTCCTTTATTTTTATAAAATACAGCTGACATAACTCATAATGTGTAACATACTGCATGAACAACAGCACTGATTTGCACTGTCTCAAGCCTTAATTGCCTATCACTCGCGATTCTTTAAGTGAGTCATATTAATTCAGAAACTGCTCCAACTGATTCATAAGTGTTTGTGATTCACTAAAAAGAACTGACTCATGAGAGTCTTTCACTCGGAAATCTGACTTCACTGGTCGCTCTGTGTGATTTGACTCACTATAAAGATGAAACATAAGAGTCAATAACTCGGAAATCAGACTTCACTGGTCACGCTACAGTACATGTTTTTGATTCACTAACAGAACTGGCTCATGAGAGTCATTCGCTCAAGAATCAGACTGCATTAGTTGCTCTGTGTGATTTGATTCACTATAAAGAATAAGCTCAAAATCAGACTTCACTGGTCGTGCTGTATGTTTTTGATTCACTAAAAAACTGGCTCATGACAGCCATAAGCCTGGAAATCAGACTTCACTGGTCACACTGTACATTTTTGATTCACTAATAGGACTGTCATGAGAATCATTGCTCAAGAATCAGACTTCATTGGTCACTCCGTGTGACTTGATTCACTATAAAGATGAGGCTCATAAGAATCAACAGCTCAGAAATCAGACTTCACTGGTCACAGTAGAGGTTTTTGATTCACTAAAAGATTCATGAGAGTCATTCACTCAAGTATCAGACTTGACTAGTCGCTCTGTGTGATTTTGATTCACTAAAAGAACCGCCTCATGAGATTAATTCGCTTGAGAATTCAGACTCTAAAGAATGGGTTCGTAAGAGTCATTAGCTCAGGAATCGGACTTCACTGGTCATCACATGGCTGTATGTTTAGCGCTGAATCATGCGGAGCACTTGAGTATTTTTGTACAGTACGTGCAAGAACCATTAACGGAAGCGAACGTCATGAAAATAATTCTGAATACCATTACGTTTCATTACGTGCACATGATCTAATTTCTGAGGCAATCAAGCTAAGCAGATGTCAGTAAAACTTGATATTCTTGTGGTATACGTAGATTAATGCAAGCCTCTTAAAGTATTAATCATTTCATTTCCAGCACACCACAATAAACACAGTGTGTGTTCGAACCGAATTTACCTCATTCACCAAGATCGCATGATGACCCACTGAAATAAACTAGTTCACAATTAATTAGCACTGTATGGCAGAAGTTTTCATGACCTTAAACGGCCTCTGGAGGAGAAGACCAGCGTTGGTTGGCCTTGTAACAGGATGTAAAGCTGCTGTGAAATATGATACGTGAATGATTATGTGCATTCCAGTATATTGGACAATTTGTAGTGCAGAACAAATGGCAGACAGTAACATTCAATCTAGCATTTTAGTGTTGCATTTCTTCCTTTCTGTTCTGCTCTCCCTTCTAGACTACAGGACTGCTGGCAGATGCTTGCTCTTCTTGCTCAAAAGTTTGGTTAATGTTAATGTTGCACCAGGCCCATCTTCCTGGAAACATTTACCACAATCCATCAATCTGTTTTTTTTTTAGGATAAATCAGATCCTCAGTTCTAAGTTAGTATGTGTGAATGTGCATTCTAGTGTCTACGCTTATGATTGCACACTAGTGAGGCATCGTTTGGCCACCAAACCGGCGAGTTTCCCGTCCAGGAGGATGCCGACATTATTGTTTTTAAGATATCTTTGGTTTCCAGATAAAGCTGGCATGGGTTTTGTTTTGACAGACTTGTGTGCACCTCAAATGGCATGTTTTCTGAGTGACTCCTGGCAGAGGTGGCATTGCATAACTGCCCATTTTGGCTTGCTCTGACCAAGCTGGGTGAATGTTGCTTTTTCACACAAACCCATTACTATAACATACAGAGAGTTTAAATGGGAGTTATATGTACCTGTATGCATCTGTTTACATGATCACTTGTACTTGGCATACTTCCAACCACCCTTTCCATGTTAATCAGAGATTACTGCATAAATTCTCATCAGGTTGTCCTTAAAGGCTTCTGTCAAGAGGCAGGGCCATAGGAAATGACTCAATGAGTAATCAGTGTTCTTGGCCCTAGAGGCACTTTTTAAATCCAGATCTGTTCACGTCTTCAACGATTCAAACTTGTGTTGTTCAGTTTTTGATCAGTACCATTAAAAATCAGCGGCTGCTGCTTTATCACTCTGTAAACTGATTACAAAAACAATAGATGCTGGGTTACAGTTCCTCCTGAAAGCGTAAAGCTTTTTATATCTTCATCAGGGCGATGACCTCTGCATAAGGCGCGGCTGATGCAGTCAACGATCTGAAGCTGTACTAAATTACTGTTGTAAACGTCCGTAGAGGCTGAATCACCGCACCGAGACCTTGTATGATTGTATGACTACTGCCACAGTGCAGCTTTAGTGTTGAACCGGAGTCAAATGAACATGTGTGAGATAAGAATCAAATGGGGAGCTGGCCTTTAATGCAAAATCCCCATTTGCACAAACAATTTTGGGTAAATTTACCATTATTGTGCCATTGCAATACTTACTTTACAATAACAAGAACGAGTAAGATATATTTGCAGAGAGGTTTTGTTGTTGCATCATCATCCATTAGAAACGCAATCCCTTTTTCATGATTTTTTCATGCATCACACACTGAAAGATGTGTGTACAACCATTGCAATACAAATACGGTGATCTTTTCTGATATATGCCAATTTTGCAATCAAGTACTTAGAGATAAAACAAAAATGAATGCAATTCTGAACAGGACTTGTGGAAAAAGGAATAATATGACTTTTTGTCTAAACTACCCTTCACTATTAATTTAATGTTCATAAATTGCACTGTTGCCAAACCAACTCAAAAGCCTATTCTCTTGGTATTGATGAGTCACAACACCCACTGGAAAGTTCATCGAACCAGAATTGCATATTTATTTGCCAGGTCGGTTTGCACTTCTGAGAATCTGACTTCTTGAGCTGCTCCCAAGGTAACACTGAGCAAAGCGCTCAGTCATCCAGCTCTCAGCACACAATAAATATAGAAGCTATATACAATGTGGAGGTGCAGAGACGAAAGCATACATTATTGTGGTGTTTATTATGCTGACGTCAAGGTCATGGGTTCGATTCCCAGGAAATGCATATATATAAAAATGTCAAACATATAAAATAAATAAAACATATACAGTACTTCAAATGCAGTGATAAACTTCGGATAAAACATCTGTGCCAAAATGCACAGATATTAAATATCAGTAGTAGTATTTTAGATTTTGAAGTTCAATAGTGGCTAGTCCAGTTTTAAAAACATTTTTTTTTCTTGGTTATGCAAACATTAAGACAATTAACACAATCCATTTTAGCATTTTGCAAACATTATTGGAACGTTACTTTTGAATGTTCTCTGAACATTCTGAAACAGGTAGTAACATTTGAAAACTATTACACAATTTCCCAACTAAAATGTTTAAGATAGTTTGAGATAGTTTTTGTGGTAACATTTTGAGAACATTATTAAAGATCAGATAACTTTCACAACATTCTGCTAACATTACTGGAAGAACGTTTGTTCATAACTTTGAGAGAACCTTGCCAGAACATTAGTCAAAGTTCTGAGAACATTCCCTGTTAGATTGGATAAAGGTTAGGTTTTTTTGTTTTTATTTACACTTATGAATGCAGTTTAAATAGTCTTATATTAATGTTTACATTTCTTATAATGCAGGGCTGATTAAGTGAACTGAAAAAAATAAATGTTATCATAATTGTTTTAAATAAATGATACCTAAAATCCTCATGTCTGTGTTATTTGTCTGTTCTATGCAAAACAAGTCAGAATGAGCCATATGGTGTTTTATTTTTCATCCATATTATCTTATTTGAGAAGACTTGCCTGCTTCCCGTTACTCTATGTTTCTCTGGTTGCCATCAAAAACATTGTTCCTCTTGAACGAGGATGTGGCATGAAGATACATGTGAAATCAAACAAACTGCAGACCGGGTTCAAAAAGCACACATCCATTCTTTTTGTGCCTTTGGCAATTTTCAGGAGACAAAAGAAATCTCACCGATGGGGACTGATAAATTTAAAGTTTTAGACAAACACCGGCTCTCTGCTGGTTCCATCCTACAGCATTCTCACAAAGCGCTTGACATTTTCCATGCAGAACTAAACGGCTGTAATACATGGCTCCTCGTATATCCTCCGAATGCCTCTATTCTCCTCCGTACTTTCATGTACGCTCCAAGCTGCAGCGCTAGGGAATAGCAAAACAAATTGATGCATGCATCTTCCTACAATGTCAGCCTCCTTATTAACTAGTAAACCAGTGCAGACTCGCAGCGTGAGACGATGTAAGTCTTTATCGTAGTGTTTTGGGGTGTTTGTGCACCACAGCTGCCTCTTGCTCTCTGCCAAAGAGATACTAATTGGCTGTCTTTTGTCTCTGTGGCCCCTCCTGCTCACAGGGGCCCTGAAGATCTTGGCCGCGCTGCAGCTTCTGTGGAACCGCGCCAGAAGGGTTAGTGGCTGAAGAGCTGTCAAACCAGCAGGTAAAGGGGGATTTTTCTTTGGCTTTTAATGGGTTAGTCGAAGCGCATTGAATCCCCATAACCCTCAGGCTTGAAAAAAAGATGATGAGTGCTTTGGCAGTCCAAGAAAAACAAACCATGAAGAGGGCTCTGAACTTAGGACAAGATCTGAGGACAAATGGAAAACTTCAGGCAGAAGAGCCATCTATAACTGATCCAATTATTTCAAGGTCGCTTAATAAACAACAGCACATAACATGTAACAAATCCCAATATATCAGATTCTGTGGACCAGTTGTATTACTTTAGCCTTTTCCATCCAGCCTTTTATTTTAAAATAATATTCTGGGTTTGCTACAAGTTTAGATCAATTGCGGCATACTGTTGTCCCTCATTTTGCTCTGTAAAAAAGAGCAAAAAGCATTATTACAGTGAGGCCCTTGTTACAATGTAAGTGAACGGCACCAATTTTCAGAGGATTTAAAAGCAAGAATATGAATCGTATACTTTTATAAAAACACTTATATTAGTTTGTCTGTTAAAGCGTATATTTGTAAAGCTGTTTAAATTATCATTTATGCAGTCATTTTGGGTTTATGGCATTCCGTAGTCATTGCAACAATGTTGTAACTTAGATATAATTCTACACAGAAAAGGTAAGTAAGTGATTTTTCTAACAACATGTTAACATGTTAACTGGATGACGTAAACAAATCAAGCAAAACTGAAATGTAGTACTTGAAGTACAAAAGATTTTTAATGTATTAAAAGTAAAAAGTGCTGATCATTGAACCATGTCTTATATTTATTCTCGTCAGCACTAACAAGAAAGAATAGTGTAGACATTTAATATGTATTGATCTGCAAATAAGCTAACTTTTCTATTACAAAAACATATTATACACTATCAAAACATTAAACTTCAATATACTAAAATATAAATTTAAGTTATTGATGATTCAAATGTGCAAATGACTCGTTCAGTGCGATTTGTGAACCAATTCAACAGGTTCATTGGAAAGAATCAGCTTGTTCACAAATCAGACAACACACTTGCGCAAAATAACAAGGAACAATATGTTTTTATGAAATACAGTGGAGTCAAAAATGTGATATTATGCTTTAGAATGTAGTAAAAGGTTCCTGAAATTAAAATACTAAAGTAGAGATACTTCAAAAAATGTATTTAAGTACAGTAGCAAGTTAAAAATACTTTGTTACTGTCCACCACAGGTTAACATGCCTATTGTGTTTGCACTGTTAACACAGTAATATATATATATATATATTATTAATCTACATTCGAATACGAGAATCTACAGGACTAAGGGAGTGATGGCAAATTTGACATCTTTCTCTCTTCTGACCAACAATGTGAAAAGGGTCCATTGTAAATGACTCAACGTAGCCAAGATACTTGTTTATTTAAGATATGTTTTTGCTAATCAACATCATGCCAGAAAAGCTGTCCATTAAACTTGCACTGAACCCGGAATATTCCTTTAAATCTGTCCGTGAACACCTGGACCGAAGCTTCCACCTGTACGCTGCATATGTAAGGCACATGCCAGCTGTGTGAAAGGAGGATCAGAGGCTGGCGTGATGACAGGGCGAGCGCTAATTGAAAGGGCTTAGCGCTGATGTCACAAATCCAGCATTCAGCGGCTCTACAGCTGCACAGGTCAGCATAACCGACCCTATCAGTCAGAGCTTTGAACCGCCATCGCTCGGCCTGGAAGAATGGCTGGAGGACACGACGTGAGCGAAAGCCCCTCCCTGCATCTGCCGCGACACCTGGAAGAGTCTGGGGAGGTGCAAGAGCTTACAGCCGTATGAGAGATTACATGCTGACAAGACATAAAGGCTGATGACAGTCTTTACACTCCAGCAGGGTTATGCCCTTGTCAAGGTGACTGGTTATGAGTGGTACAACAGAGAGGTAGTAACTAAAAACAGCTTCTTGATAAGGCAGTTCCTCCTTTGCACTGGTCCAATAGTGTCAGAGGTCTTGAATTAAAATTAAATAATATTTACTTCAGTGAAGAAAAATCATAAAATGAAAGCTTCATGAACACAACTCTTCCCAGCTAATATTAAATATTTAAATACAATTAATTATTAATAGAATGATATTTGCATATGGATACAGGTTGGATAAGAGGTAGATCTTTGTGCAAAGCATAGGCTTTGTTACATAGGTGTGTAAGGTTGGCCGCGGGGGCTTGGGGCAAAAATGCCCCTAAATTGGACAAAAATGCCCCTGCACAAACCAATTAAATATATTACATCTGTTGCTAAAAAAGTGAATATGAATAGACAGTGTCGATTGCGGCATTCAATTAAGATCTGCTCATGTTGCACCGTATTTCATTTTAGGCGTTTTTACAGTGTTGCGCATTTTAACCAATCACACACAATTCTGTTGAGCTTAGGAATGCAATGTCCAATCAGAGGAGTTCAGATGAGTCATCGTTGAAACTCATCAGTTTTGTTGAGTGCGCGCGCGTTCGCTGACTGAATTCCGGACTCTTGCGAATTCTCTCATCATAAAAAACAAAGCGCAGATATACGTACATAACGATCGTTGTTTTTTTTTTTTTTGAGAGTGCTTAAACACGATAGATCAATGTTAGTGATAATGTCACTTCTATATATAATGTATTCGCTGTTTCAATAACAGTGGAAAGGAAACGTTATATACAGGGCTGTCCTTAGGGGGGTGCAACTTAGGGGGGCCCCGCGGCAAACGGACCCCCCCCC
>NW_015542451.1:1206823-1224576 GCF_001515605.1 Sinocyclocheilus anshuiensis
TTTCTAATTTTTTTATTAAATTGTAATCACATTGAATACAAATTCAGTCCCATTAAACATTTCATGTCTGGTCATGTCAACCATGTCTGGTTCTTGCCTAAAAAGACGGGTTTATGATGTTTAATACATTTGGCTGCTTTTAGGCTTACCCTGGAGTTGGTTCACCCTCCACCTATGGTGCAAAGTAAATGATTTTAGATGTTTGATTTATTTATTAATTAATTTATTATGCAGAGGTCAATTTTGAAGATAACTGCTATATTTTTGCAGAAAACATCTGAAATACACATTGTTTTATTACACTAGATATTTTTGTGTATGCACATTTCAATTACAATACATATCTTTAAAGGCTGTTTTCTCTTTTTTTTTCTCATGCACTGAGCCATAAATATCAACTTTAGCAGCATTTTCATACACCAAACTTTACAGTTTTTTTCCTATCTATATTCTAAATGTTTTTAGCAAGGAGTTGTTCATATATCATTATATCATTTTATTCCCAAAAACATGGTGAAAAGTATTATTATTATTGTATTTATTTATTTCTTTATTTATGTATTTTATTTTATTTTATTTCTTTTTTTGTTTGTTTGTTTGTTTGTTTCTGCATGTTCACAGTATTTATTTAATTATGGAGCGATAAAAGAGGTCCAAAATCCCCTTAATGTAACACAATGAAACAAAACAAATATCCAGGCTTTATGCAATGTTCATATTTCTGATCTGGAAATGCATGCAAATTAGTGCATATTTAATTAGATTATTAATTTCCATATTTAAGCACAACATTTCAGAAAACTGCAAAAAGTCTTAATGTACTGTGATTAATCAACTAGGGAAGCATGGTGAAAACTATTGGTTAAAATCTTTACCCTTTTCACCTGTGGTGTCTGGCCTTAATTTAAAAAAGAGAGATTTCATAGTAATTGAAGAATATACAAAGAATATTTTTCTCTTAATCATCAGAATAATTGTTTCTCATAATTCAAATGATTTCTGATGATATGTTTTGCATTGCTGCGTGACTTGTTCGAGCGAGTGTATAACAGTATCTCTGTATGTTTGCACCGTGCCAGATCTCAACAGATTGCGTACTTGTTAACTCACTGTTTTACACATCTCTGTTCTTTGCATTTCTCCACACTTCCTCATGGGCCTGGTAAAGGATTATGGGATACGGTGAGTTGGAGCCATCTGGGGCTCCTCCAGCGAAGCGATCCACCCACACAACCGGTCCCCCGTGAGCCTGAGAGATTGCACTCCTCTGCTTATTTTGTCTGACTTTCATAAACAAGTCCAGGGGTCAAATAATCTCTCTGTATATCTGTCTGCGACTCAAGCTGACTGCTTTTAATATTTAGACAGGCAGTAATGTTCCTTATACTGATCTGCCTACACCGTTAGCCTTTAAAATCCCTTGTGGAACTGCCAAGTTACTGTGTGGGCCAAAGTTTGGCTACCCTCAAAACAGTTTAATCATGTTTGCCTGCAGATTTGAGCTGTATTGGATGACTCTTGTTTATTTTAAGTCCCATATCAGGCGCTAACAGCCCAGTTGTTTATGTCATTGTCCCAGAGGGCGTGTGATGACATCACAATACAGTTTCACAGTGTTTTGATAACCTCCGAACTCTGTCAGTATTAGAAAACTGGGCAGCGAGGATAGTGCGTAAAAGTGGTACAGAGCGGGAGAAAAACCACTAATTGATACCTGATGCTGATATAAAGGTTTTTAGCTGTGCTCATTACACAGCTTTCCCACAAACAAGGTTTCTTCACGAGACGTTTGTGCATAATATATTCAAAAAAATCTAATCTGAGTGGTCATTTATGAGAAATCATATTCAGGCGAGGATGATTATTCTTCTTTAATGATGCAAACGAGAATGCACCGTTTACTCGGCCTCCGTCTAAATGAAAAGTTTAAAGTTGACCTGTCTCGCAATAAGAATAAATGTGAAAAGATAGTGTTTCAGCATAGGAGGGATACACAGCATCTGTGAATTGTTAATACTACAAGAGAGGAACTGATAAATATTTGAAAAAGAAGGCAAATGACAAATATACAGTGAGCCATACACATGTAGCCGTGCATTATGTGTTGTACGCATAAAAACAGGTGTGTGTAGCTATTATGTCATAAAAAAAAATTACAAAACTCATAGGCATCAAACACATGGGCCTTAACATGCAGTGTCAGCAATTACGCTTAAAGGGCAAGCGGATAAAGATAAAATATTTCAAGTGAATATTCCTGTTTTTTGGCTTTCTTTAAAAAAATAAAATAAATAAATAAATGGGGCCAGTTTTTAGAGGATTTGCAATGTGCAGCTTATATTTTAAAAACATTATGTACATTACCTGTTAAATATTTATTATTTAACAATTTGTAGAGTCTTTGTCATGGCAACAAAGTACATTTATATTCATTTAATTTTAAATTAAAATTAAAATTTCATTTTTAAAGATTAAAAAAAAAAAACATTCATTTTAACATTTAAATAAATGTGGAAAAAGTGTGGAAAAGATCTATGTAAAAATTACTTTAAAATAATTTCAAATTATTTTAATTTTACAGTTAATTTTAACATTTAATTTAATTTAAAAAAATCAACCTTGATTTCTGAGAAAAATCAACATTATTTCACAAATGCTGTCAACTGAGCTTAGCTTGTATTGAACCTGTAAAATTTCTTTGATCGGCCAAGTCTTTTTATTGAGCTAATCTTAACAACATCCAGATCAAACAGACACCTGCCTACGGTGCATCTACACTCTGCCTGACACTTACATGTTGCAATGCTTGTATTTTGTGTATGTGTGTGGTTATATAAATCAGTCTGGAGGCAGTCTGTCTGTAATTACAGGTTAAACACCTCCACACAGCCCGAATGCTGAGAGAGGCGGAGCACATATGGTGTCGATACGTTTTAATTACGCTTTCCAATTTACGCTTTCCTGCTCTGGACGTGCTAAGACACGCTTCCCCTCAATAGACATATCACTGGGCATCAGAGCCCAAAACTGTATCTTCTATAGAGCTACAGTGCCCCCTATAGGTTAAAATAAAAGGGGTGTGATATTGACCAGAAGACAAGACTGAAAAAGTTGTTTCCATCCCCTGACATTTAAAAAAATTAATAAAAAACATACCTAATAGTGATTTACTGTAGACCAAACAAAAGAAGTGTATATGATATTAACCCTAATGTATTGAGATTGGCTGAGATTGAGACCTCAATGATTTGTGTACAAAAAAATATATATAAATATATATATTTAAAATAACACAAAAAATAATGACAAAAATGTAAAAATTATTATGATTATTTTTATAATTATGATTATTACTCTAAAAATATATATTTTTATTTAAAAATATAAAGACTATAGGCTTCAAATCAAAATGAAAGATTTGAATTGTCCAAGATGTAGTCCAGAAAACCTCATCAAGCCTGAGTGAGACATCAGCCAAAACTGGGAGATTTACAAGACTATCTTGTGAGGTAATAATCACCGACATGGCAAACCCATCATTTCTGAGACTTTTACAGACTGCTAAGTTTCCAGCCTTCTGACCCCCAAAGTCCATCATGTCACATCCGTGTGACTCTCTCTGAATCTATAACCCACACTTATGTCTCTATTAAAGCCTGAGAATGACGTCACTTCTAGCGGTGTGCGATAATTAGCGTTAGCACGAATCCCTCATTGTCCTCGGCTTGTGCCATATGTCAGACAAGTGAGATGAGAACCAAATGTGTTAGAAGACTTTGTGTTCTCGTAAGGGAAATGCAGATGCTAATTCATATGATCTGTGCTCAGTTACTTTCCCTTTAAAAAGGAAAAGCAGCAGCACCCACAGCCACGTCTGTCTGGTTTTTAAATGACCGAAAGGCCTCGTGAAAAGAAGAAGTGATTTGCAAGGGAAGACTGGAGGCTCGAAAAGCAAGGGGTATCTTCATGTACACTGCTATTTTGTCTAATTGTCCAATTAAAATATTTTTAAAATTCTTGAAACAAGATCAGTTTACTTGAGAAGCACCGCATAAGAGAATGTTCTGAGAATGTAATATCTGTAGTATGAGTGTATTTTGGCAGGTTTTAGGTAAGAAGTAGATAAAAACAAGTGAAAATCTACAAGAGCAGTAAGAAAAAAATACATACAATCTACCAAAGCAAGTCTTATAATTATCGTGTTTTAAAGTCGCAATGCAATGGAGGTAGCAACGCATTGCGCCAGTTAAAATGGTTTATTGAAAAATAAAAAATAAAAATTAAGAAAGGGTCAGGTTTAATGTGGACTAAATGACTGAAGAAGTCTGACATACCTCAAAAGAGAAAAGTCAAGATTGTTATTCTGAATGTATGTATGAAGGATTTTTGTGTTGTATCGTGAATGTTATATTACGTTTCAAGTAGAGTAGAAATGGAAAATCACTGTAACGTTTCGTCTCATTAGTAGTGAATTTTTACAGGTTGAAGTCTGGGCCCTTCTGTGAGCAGCGAGTTGTTCGTGGCAAAGTAATGAGCTGGATTCTCCAGTAACTGAAGTGATGGAGCATTGCTATACAGAGCGAAAACTCGACATGTAATGTATTTATGTTGTCTTCTATGGTGAGGTGTCTCATTCTCGGTAATACAGCCCTTTTTTGTGTGAAAAACATTTCAGAGCCACAAGTTTGTTTTCTGAGAGGCTCCTTGTTGGGTTTGAGTTGAACTGATGAAAGCCTCCAGTATGTTTGCTCTGCTCTACATGCATTAGTTCAACTCAAGCGTGAGAGTTTGGTCTAGGCAATTGGGTACGTCTTGGGTGTTATGCTGGGAAAGGATGAAACGAAGTATGAAATAAAGGAATCTCACAAAGAAACAAAAACTTTGGGTGTTAACCCCAATCAAAAAGTGTAAAAACATCTGAAATCATCTCAATCCAGCAACAAATGTATTCATTATTTCCTTTCAAGTTCTCATACGGTTAACCGTGGACCACTGCAAAGCTCTCAGACATCATCATGGCGAACTACAGATTGGCAATCGAGAAGGGGATAACCCAGCAGCTCTCGGATAAAAACAAGTCAAGAGTGTGATTTAAGTGAGGCATTAAATCGAAGTCTCGCCTTCGCCATGACAAACTGAAAAATGATTGCGAGTCAATTATTTTAACAGTTTGGCTTGGATAAGAATAACGCTGTATGGGAGGGACATTTGTTTTACCAACAGCAGGAGGAGGCTGAGACTTCTTTTCAACAGCACATTTTAAGATGTTTAGCCGATTAGATCCCAAGACGTGTTCTTCTACGCCTTGCTTTCTTGGTTGCGAGCAATCTAGGGGATGTTTTTGAAACCCCACTAGCTACAATCCTACATTCGGTGTGAACACGAAGACTGTCGTCTTGATTGGGTTGATTTCACCAGAAATACGGGAATGGAATCAGACAGGAATCGGCTGGCCGGTATTAGTAGACGGTGTCTGTGATATCTTTATTTTCTCTCTGAAGAGTTGAACAAAGAAATAACAATAATGGAATGTCTAGCCAGAGCCGATTGCCAAGGATAACTGCAGCAGATGTCGGCGGAGGAATCTCACCCGTTCGGCCAGGCTCTTGAGAATTTCACCAAGCGGAGAAGCCATCGGATCTGAAAGTAAAAGCGCAGCGGAGGATCAGACCAGGTGGTGAAAGCTCTTGTCTGAAACCAGCTGGCTCTAACAGGCCATGCTTTGGGTACTGCCGCATTTGATGGCTGTTGTATCTAGGGTTGTAGGTAGCTTGAACGACAGAGCAGCCGCTAGTTTGGACAGCTCAGAGAGTGGTGATGGCTGGACATGGATAAAAACTCACAAAGCTTGAGTCAGTATCAATACCAGACACAAACCGCAGCAGATAGTCCATGATTACATTATTTGGTCCCACTTTATATTAAGTGTCCCTAATACCTGTGTACTTACATAGTAACTAGAACCACAGTGTAAGTACACATTGGTGCATAGTATCTACAGCTGTAATGTTTGTGTAACTACACATCTGTAACAACCCTCCGAATGGTATATGTAAATGCAAATGTGTAACAGGACATTGGTAACAACACATTTTGGTAATGAAAGTACAAATGTGTAACAGGACTAACAGCACTTTTTGGTAAAGAAAGTGTTACACTTTGTAATCATGTAGTTACTCTGATGTTACACAGCAGTGGCCAGTAAGTTAGGTTTTAGATATAAATTGTGGTTGGTGTTACACTTTATATTAAGTGGACAGTTCCTGGGGAGTTACCATGTAAGTACACTGGTATTACAATGGTGCACCAACTCCAACTCGATATCCAACTCCTCCCACTTTACATATCCCTAAACCTACCCATCTCCACCCCCTGGATCAAATGGTTCCAATTACTCTTATACATATTGTTGTTACAAGATGTAGTTATATAATTCCTGTTACACGAGTACTTAGTGAATTGGGAAAAAAACAGTGTTGTTACCAATGTCCTGTTACACATTTGTACTTACACAAACCATCCTGAGGGTTGTTACATGTGCGTAGTTACAGAAACATTACAGCTGTAGATACTATGTACCAATGTGTACTTACACTGTGGTTACATACTACGTACACATTTAGTTACTGTGTAAGTACACAGGTATTAGGGACACTTAATATAAAGTGGGACCCATTATTTATTCTAACCAGGTACATGAAGATTGTAAGTATGCTTGAGATGACATTGGTTCTTAAAAATCAGCATTTGGGTATTTGGGAAATTCAGAAAGACATGAATAATAACTTCAAAATGAATAATGAATTCCACCTAATACCAGAAAAGCATACTCCTACTGATTAAAGAAACACAAGGACATTTTTGTGTACTGAACATCTCTAAAATTACAATGCAAAGCTGGGACTGTGAAGCCAATAAGCACATTATTGGCTTTGGAATATAAGTGTAATATACAGTATATATAGACTATATATATGCATCCCAGTATAAGAACCTATGGATATGTCCTCTGCAACAAATGTAATGTCATAATTTAGACATGCTGGGGCACAAAGGCTTTCCTTCAGGGGGTTACAAATAACATGGCAGCTTTTAGCTACAAGAGAAACCATCATCCAAAGAAACTACTTCCTTGGCCTATATGCCAAAGCCTCAGAAATTTGGGTCGAGTCTCATGCTGCTTCTCCAAACATTCTGTCATCCATAGTGAGAGACGGGGGAAAGTCAAGAGGAAAGACTACAACTTCTAAACACGACTTTGGCATCTGTATGTTTACTTGTCATCCTTACAGTTCTTGGCTCCAGTCTCTTCTGAAGAGCTTCCAAAAAATGTTTATTCCACCCTAAAGGTATATCTCTTTCAGGCTAAACAGAGTAGCTAAAGTATCTCCCGGTTTCACAGACAAGGCTTAAACCTAGTGTCAGGTTTTAATTTTTAATTTCTAAGGTACGTTTATAAAAGATACTTAAATGTCCTAACTGAACTATGGCCTAATCCTGGCTTAACTTAAGCCCTGTCTGTGAAACCAGGCCTATATTTGTCATGTCCATTTTTATGATTTTGTATCTAATATCCATCATAAAATGGTACTTTGGGTCTTCAAGTGAACTT
This sequence comes from Sinocyclocheilus anshuiensis, assembly GCF_001515605.1. Classification (NCBI taxonomy): domain Eukaryota; kingdom Metazoa; phylum Chordata; class Actinopteri; order Cypriniformes; family Cyprinidae; genus Sinocyclocheilus; species Sinocyclocheilus anshuiensis. The sequence continues at coordinate 1,214,436 of NW_015542451.1, forward strand.
AAAGAAACTTAAAGTCTGGGTTTATTCTTTAATAAACCCAGAATGCTTCTTCTATGGCACTGCTGTGAAACCCTCCTTTTGGACCTTCATTCTTGAGAATGAACATAAAAGAGGATATTTTGAAGAAAATTTCAACTGTTTCTGTCCATACAGTGAAAGTCAAAAACTTTCACTTTTCAAAATATATTTTTTTGTGTTCCACAGACGATCAGGTTTTGAATGACATGCAGGTCAGTAAATGATAACAGAATATCCATTTTTGGGGGTGAACTGTCCGTTTAAGTAATGAACAGGGGACTCATGTGAACTGTTATGCTTCAGTGAACCCAAAGCTCAAAGGATGATGGGATAACAAAAGAGAAAACGACAAATTTCTTTGCACCCAATGAGGTAGCCAGCGTTATGCCTTACTAATTTTTACAATCTAGTTTATAGAGGTGGTCAAGGAGTGCATGCATGGTGAGGCATTGGAAGAGTCCTTCCCTTGTAAGATTCTGCCGAAATAAGGGCGCCATTCGACAGGCATGAAATTTTACATTGGAGACAACTTTGGGAGACCATGAGGTTTTAGGATGTGCTACAATAACATAATTCCCTCTATCCCACATCCTAAACCTCATATAAGTTCCCTCTTGTGGCTCATTACCACCTGTGGCTGAAAAAGTATGTTTATAAGCTCCAATCCCCGAAGAGAAGCTGCCGTTCGCACGGCTTTACAACATGGAGAAACTCGGGCAAGAGACGAAGGATAAATAATATCTATCATGTCATATATTTACTGTCCTTTTGCAGTCGGTTGCAAATATGATCCCCTTTGCTGCTCCTCGAGGTGGTGTTATGGACTATGTATATCCACAGGACTATCACTTTCACAGTGTCTCAGTGCCCCCCGCCTCCCGGCTTCACATAAGTCATTCACGTTGGGGCAATTTATCATTGTGAGTAATGCTCTGGATGAAGCGAAAAGCTACGGTGAATTTAGGAAAGGAGGGGTAAGGAAGTTGTGGGTGTGGGACACTGCAAAACTGCCCAGATTCAGGACCAGTTGCTTTTAAATTAAACCCCATCAAGGGGCCGTGATTTGGTGAGGGGGCCGATTTGGCGCAGTTTCCAGGTGTGACATCTCTCGCAGTGGAAGCGCAGAATGACAAAAACAGCTTGGCAGGACACAGAGTATAGATGTGTAAATGCTAGATTAAATCAGATTTATGCTTTTCAGCATAGAAGCAGTACATCTGTCTTTCTCGACCACGCCAACCCTCTTTTCTCGATGCTTACGATGCTCTGATGTCTGTTGAATTAATGGAGCAGAGTGGAGTGTGCACACGGGAGATTTTTCCTGCTTCTTTTAACATCTTTTCATGTTTGATTTTGCCATATATTATAGATGAGAAAGTGTAGTAAATTAATTCAAACCAAGTCAATTGATCCTTCGCTATAAGCTCTGCCGCTTGGTTACTGTTGCTGCCTCATACAATCATAGAACATCCCATAGGAATAAAATGGAGCTTTAAATGGATAATAAAATGGTGAACAACGTAATTGCCAATATTAAATACTCTCTATAATAGTTATGATAATAATACACTAAAAACTCAAATCTTTTTTAAATGCTAAAAGTAAATGTAGGCATCACAATATTAGACATTTCAGTATGAAAAATGGATATTCATTTGGATTTGCTAAAGGTTACATTTAACAGTGTAGTTAAATTATTCATGTTTTTTTTTAAAGATTAGATTTAGCTGAGCTTTAGATGATGGAAAAGGTCTTTTAAATGTTGCAAGAAATGTGCAAGAATTTCCAATATTGACAGACACCAGAAATGTAAATAATTTAAAAGAAATCTGAGAAATTAAATTAAATCTCAGAAATTCAATCTCTACATAATTTATCATGCATACTTATATTATAAAGTCAACATAAAAATGTATTGGTTATAATTCTGCAGTCTGGAATGAATTATGGTATTGCAAATTTGAAAAATTAAAATGCAGCAATGTGATAAAAAAAAAAAACACTAGAGAATGTGAATCAAAATAAGGGCAAATGCTTATCAGTCAAAGACAGAAGGATAATTGCACAGCGATTACAAGTGAGAACACTAGTGTAAGTGACCTGAACTCTCCATATTTCTACAACGCATTCACTATGATATTGTGAACTCTTTAGTTATCAAAGCCTAAATAAACATGTTCCTTGGAGCAAATGTGTCCTTACTGATGTGGAACTCGTATACTATTGATAGCATAGTTATCATTAGCTGAAGAAATTCAACAATCCAGGTCATGAACCTATTATCCAGTTTTCAGCACAGTGGACCTCAATGCTGTATCCACTTGTACTAAGTTACAAAGATGAGCTCAGCCAATTGTTCTCTACATTAATAGTTCCTGTAGTGTTTGTTGGGTAAGATGTCAGACGGGGTCAGACACAAAATTGAGGTGTTGAGACTCCTATAACAAGGCCCACCTGCGGATTATACCACTGTTAAAGAGAAAAGACTGAATAAGAGAGTCAGCGTGGATGAAGATCTGGCAGCTATAAAACATAACAACTGAAGGGCCAATATTAAACTGACAGCTGTTCTACGACTTTAATACAAGTCTGTATGGATTCAAAAACACCAAATGGGTTGTAGGCATCCTATCAGAACAACTGGACACAAATATACTATATAGACTACATTTGTCATCTGGAGCGGTTTTAACATGTTGGGAGTGTCACATATATCTGCGCCGCCTCGTATACGGGAGTGATGGATAGCTTATTCTCAGCAGGCACTTCAGAAGAGTTTCTCTGATTACATAATTGGCTCACAACACCACAGGGAGAAGGTCCTGTTTGATATTTCATGTCTTTGGTGGGTCTTTTGGCCTCGAGCGGTCCGCGAGTCTACGAGGGAAAGCGCCACTGTCCGTTCGGAGGGTTTTATGTTTAGTTTGTCTTGGCCGCAGGACGCATGTCGTTCCGATGACATTCTGCAGACATTTCCAGCTTTTTGTTTTAGCTCCATCCATCTCTCCGTCTGTCTCCCTCTCAACCCTCAACGAAAGAAAGAGGAGAGAGTTATGTCTCCCCCTGTGTTCTCACTCACTCAAACCTGGCTCGAGAGTCTTGGGGGTTCGTTGCGTCTCCCCGTATTCCACTTTTTGGCAGTCTTGTGGACCTCCTGACCCCCTGTTTGCTCCCTGATGAGTGATAGCTAATAAAAAGGTCCTCTCTTGCCCTGGAGTGTGTTAAACATCTCACTGGCAATGCAGAAGCCATTTCTCACTGTCTGGTTATCCGCACACATTTGCGCACTCAGTGTCGGAGGAAGGAGGCAGGATTAAAAGCTGTCAGGATGTCGATTAGGATGCAGGTACACAAAACCAAAGAGGGACAATATGAAGTTTGGATCATTCGTAACCTCCTGTAGCAATGTCAATGTCATTCAGGGAAAGCAAGAACTGATCAAATCTAAATGTGTACCTTCAATGCAATGTGAGTTGCTTTGGATGAAAGTATCTGCCAAATGCCAAATTTAATGTGAAATAATAAATAAACTGTAAAAATTATAGACTACATGTAGTCTAATGGTTAGAAATAATTACCTTAAGGATGTTGTTCTACTAAAAATGATTAGTTTTTAACAGATAAAAATGTATGAAGTTAGGTTGATTCAGTCATATTTAGACAATATAATACCGTGTCCTAGCCTGATGCAACATGGATAAGAGATGCAAACATTTTTGAAAAATCTATAAAAAAATCACAGCCAATCAGAAGAGCATGTGGGCGGAGCTCTCTCTGCAACCCAACTGTAATTGCAGCTAAATGAGTTAGTACATAATAATACATATCAAATCAACTAAAGATCAAGACTGATCTTTGTCATGAAATACATATAGAGTTCATATTTTAAACATTCTTGGTTCTTTTCATTTATTTTCAAACGATCCATTGTCGATTAGGATGGCTGTCAAGATCACACGATGATATCCAATCTCACATTAAACCCATTTAATATTAATATTAAATAAAGCACATAATCAGTACCTGAGATTATTATTGTCATAGTTTATATGAATATAGATTTCCTTTTTGCTTGTCACGGTAATAAGAGGGCAAAAACTCTGACTAACAAGGAAAAGATAGTAGGATTTGTGACAATATGACAATAACAACGAACGTAATACATTGATACTACACACATTCATATAGAACAGTTGCCGAGTAATTACTTATTCAAAAGAATATATATTCTAAAAAAAGTTAGAGAGACAGTGTTTGAATTTTATGTTTATTTGCAAATGTGATGACAAACACACAGCTCACCCTCTTCAAGGCCTACTGTTACACTCTCAAGATCTGTTTGTTACGACAGATGGAAGGGAAAAAAATGGGTTGCAAAGTTACAAAACCATAGACAAAGATTGCTGTCAAAGCTGAGTGCAAATAAGTGTGTAGGCCAATCCTGCAGAATTCACATGAAGGCAGAATGAGAGTCCGCACATAAGTGTACTGGGATGTTGGAAAGTTACCGATTTCCCATCGAGAAAAGCCTGAGGCATATTGCTAAAACTAGATTTGTAACAAATCATTCCATTCAGATGATATAGATGTTAGTGCATCAATCTTACAGGCTGGATTGTGTTGTAAAGCCCAGCGGTTGGTCTTGCCCTCCATTATGAAAGCTATGGATGTGTTTTGCTACCATGAGGACGTGCAGGCTGGTATTGTGCTAGTTTTGGCTGATGAAGAGGCCAATATTTTATTGCTTTTAAAGCTTCTGCTTCCTTCCTCAGATGAAGTATTACAACTACTGTTTGTTATTGAGCCAAGAAATCGCAGGTAACAGAGGCCATTCATCGTCCGCCAGAAGGAGGGGTTGTGCACTTCACGGAGAATTGACTTTATATTGAGTCTCATAAAACACTGCAACCTTCTCAAAGACGTTACTATGGAAGCAAATAAATAGATGTGTTTTTCCCCGTCTCTTTCTGGAGTCGAAACCGAGATGGTCACCATCCAGCCTGCATCTCTTTTGGCAAAGGATCATTGGTATGTTTGGAAAAATACTCCACAGAGGGTTTTTGGGTCATTAATAAAGCCTAATTGCAGCTAACCTAGCTGTTATCGGCTTCTCCTTAAACAAGCAATTTGCTATGAAATTCGAGATTCCGCACTCATTTGTGCTGTGTTGGTCAGTTCGGCGTTTATATAAACACTTTATAAATCCTTCATACCAAGCCGTGCGAGCCTGCGGCCGGCCTCTGTTGCCTGCAGCTCTTTCTTCATGCTTATTTTAAAATGAGGCCATCTCAGATGTTTCTTATAGTTTATTGAGGAACCACAATCCATCGACAAAAAGTCCTGGATCGCAATTTCTTGATTTGGCCTCTGGAGTTATTGCCTTTGTCTGTACTAAGCAAAATATACATGTTTCATTTCTAGGGGAAAGTTGAGAGGGACTGCCAGCGACACTCAAAATTAGGGTTTCGTTTAGCAGGAAATTACAAATCCGCCTTTCAGACGACGGCATCCTACCTGTACATCACTCGCTAAGGACCTGGAGGAGATCGGTCACGGTCCCGACCGATGACGATGTCAACATGGAGCATTTATTTCTCATTTACATTAAAATGATATTTTCAATGAGAGCATATAATGTCTTCCACATTATTATATGTAGTGCAGATTAGGAGGTGGTTTCACTTGCAACATATAAAATTTGATTAAGGGTCAGTGATGTAAGGTATAAAGATGACTTTTACCATAACTCTGTGAAATTTTGCGGGCCAAAGGCAGTAATTTTTAAATAGGAATCCATGCATTCAAGAGTTTCGTGTGGTGTAACAAAGTAAAAAACTAATGCATTTTCCTTGAATTATTTTAAAAAAATACATATATATATATATATATATAGTTATGAAATAATTTGAACATTTCATTTTTAAGAGACTTGTTGATCTTAATGTCATTTTTCTTATTACATATTATAAAATATAATTAAGTTTTTTATATATTTTGTGGACAAAATGTTTACAAAGATTAAGCAGTAAAGCATTTTTAAAGAAATAAAAAAAATTATAAGCATTTTTGCACAGAAATTGTTGTGCTTAAGTAAATTGTATATACTACATAACTTGCAATTTAACATTTTTGAATAAATGAATGAAGAACGCCATGCCATTGACCTTTAAACTCTTGAAAACGCACCGTAGATGTGCTCAGATGCACCATCATTCACTCCAGAGCTTCGTCTTCAATCCTCATTTGAGGGTGGGAGTTTGAGAAGGATCCAAGAGAACAACACATGGCATATAAACTACAGGCCAACCGACAAGGGACCCATCGGAAAGTCAGTGCAACATCAGGGCCGTAACCGTGAGAGGAGATGAAAAATGAAAAGTTTTACAGCCTATGTCTTCCATATGAGGGCCGCAACCCCTCCGCCCTGGAGCCATGATGGACGCGTGCAGCTGTGGGACGTGGCCACAGAGATGATTTGCATAGCCATTGGTCAACAGCTGCTGATGTCATTAAGGGTGGCTCATCTGCACTGATGAGATTTCAGCAACGTTTTTGTTAAATACCAACTCTCACTGTGTGTAAATCGCATGCAAAGTCAAGCCAAAGCTCAGGATTCATGTGCTCACAACACGATCATCAATGTCAAAATGATTGAGATGGCCAATCAAATAAAAGAAGGCAGGGTTTACTGTTCACAGAAACTGAGCACAATTTCCAGTGCAGCGATTCAGTTTTTAACGGTGCGAGGTAAGATGTAGCTAAACATTTAGTACTTGACTTAAAACTGTTTTACGACAGAACTGTTAAATGATCAACACTAATATCTAGTGATGCAAACTACTTTACATTTTTGTCAAATTTCAATGCTTTGAATTGAAAATATAGGCCGTCGGTTATGTGATTCATATTATTCATAACTGAATGAGACAAGACAAGAAGCAAACATATTAGGTATACGAATACGATTAAATGTGTGCATTTTTTTAAAACAAAACGCTATTGCCAATAGACAATTTACATTTATTTAATAAATGCATGCCTTACTGATCACAGAAACGGATTTCAGCATGCCGCTTTAGTTGTTAACGCTAAAAGAGTATGAGGTAAGATGTAAGTTGCTAAGAATTTAATATTTAACAATTGTTTTTTACAATAAAACTGTTAAACGATCATCTGCATTATGCAAACTACTCTACGGTTTTGTTAAATTTTTCCGTTTTGAATTTGAATTTAGGCTGTTATTTACGTGATTCACGTACTTAGTACATAATTGAATGTGACGAGACAATATATTTTTTTATATATCAGGCATACAAATAAGATTGAACGTGTGCATGTTTTAAAGTAAAAATATTTGCAAACACTTCAAATTACAAAAACGGTTCTTCTTCCTTTTTCCTTATTCCCATAAATCCATTTAAATCCTTTTCTTAATTCCTTAAAAAAAATACCACTACTATTTATTTAAAAGACCCCTCCCAAAAAAAATCTTCAAGACATGGTTACAGCCTTGCTTCTGTAAACTCCCATAATTATCTTTTACTGTTGGACAAGCTCCTTTCGTCGAGGGGAAAATCGTAATGTATTTAATATCTCAATTACGATAGGCAGGTTTCCAGATCTCGGTCAGAAAGCGGTCTTGCATCACTGAAACGAGACGAAGTGTAAACTTCTGACCACATTGTGAAAGCACCATTTACCGAAGGGAATGAGATTGAAGATTATTTGCAACCGGTGAACTTTCACCATGCCTTGTCTTGTGTATGACATACAGTAAACGTAGAAAAAACGCGACGACAGTCGCTCAAAAAAAGGACATAGAAAATTGCTCCTATTACAAGAGAAGATTTACTGTGGGCAAAGCTCATTAGACTCGAGAAACTAGTGGAGACACAATGAATAATGGCTTGCCTGGGTATGTTTGTGCAGTCCTCTTTAATCTGTGTCACTGTGCCCGCTGCGCTGTGGATGTTGGCACGTTCCCCGCTGGATAAGTGACAGTGCCCACCATACGCACTTCTGCTGTGCCCTATTCACCCAGCCTGAACCCCTTTCTGCTGTATTCTCAAAAGCTCCACCTGACCTGGCACAGAGGCCGCTCTCCCCGACTGCCGCCACCCGTCCGCCTCGATAATTACCCACAAAATGAGAAACAGGAAAACGCAATAACTCAGACTGGTGATAATGAAATAAAACTGTGAAGAGAAGAAGAAAAAAACACCACTCTGTATTTCAGCGATCAGGAATATCATCTGAGCTGCAATAATTTCCCAGATGAAGTAGTGTCTGGCCTCTGAAATGGCAAAAAGGTGAGTCGACAGTTAAAAGGCCAGGGAGTGGGAAAACGAAGCCGAGACTCGCAGACTTTTGGCCCGTTTTGCTCTCTTTCTTTCTTCTGTTCTCACTCCCTTTCTGTCTTTCTTCAACGCGTTTTCTCGTATGCAAAACAGTCATGGATGTAAAAAAATAAATAAAAATAAACAAAAAAAAAAACCTAACACTAGTTTCTCTAATCTTTTTGTATTCTACCTATTTGTTTTCTTTCTTTTTATTTATTATACAATTAACAAAAGCAAAAACAAAAGGCTTCTAACACTAGCTTACTCTATTCTTTTTCTAGTTTATCTGTTTTCTTTTTATTATATGATTTAAAAACCTTGCTACGTGTACTGCATTAAGCTAACTGAGACTTGTTATAGCACTTGCATATCATTGCTCTTTTGTTGATTTGGATAAAAGCGTCTGCTAAATATCTAAATGTAATGTAAAGAAGGCTAGAGAAAAACAATTGGCTTTTTCTTAAATAGAACTAAAGGTGAGCTGCATGTCTGACAGTAAAACACAACATCTGCGCTTGTGGGTCAGTGGCAAACAAGAATGTCCATGACATAATAGAGTAAAATAAAAAAAAGAAAAGAAAATCTATGAAGTTCCCTCATGTTGGTTTCAAAAAAATGCATAATAAAAAAATTATGCAATTTTCATCAAGTCTTATTGACTTTGACACTCATGAGGGTTTCTGTAATATAATTTCCTGATGTTTCCAAATACAATTCTAATACAGCATTTTAATCATTGTATTTGCATTTTTTATGTATTTTTTAAATAAATGAACAGATGACTGTCATGTCATTGACCCATTAGCAAGTTTTTTTTTTTTTTCTCCAAGTAAATCTAAAGGTGAAGCACAAGTCTGAAAGCAAAACAAACTGCATTTGTATCATTATAATGACTCTAAACCGAAATGAGCGCTGAAGGAGAAAGTCTACATCCCACATAGTCTGTAACCTCCTGAAAGTTTAGAAGCCTTTCCACCAATCTGAAGCACTTTGCTTTAATTTACTTCTATTCTCAGCTGAATGGCTTGCTGTTTTCACAGGGCCATCGCTGCAGGACTCTCATTTCATACCGCGCCTGCCAGCTGACTCATGAAAAATACACAGCAACGCGCTCCAGTGTCCCGTTGCATTTAGCACTTACACTAACCAAACCCCATTGTTATTTTAGCTCAACACTGAGGAATACGCTGAATGCCTCTTCTGAGCACCTTGCTTGTTTTTTGAAGGAGCAGCCCTCCTGCATTTCTATTTATGTTTCAAAAATGAGCCCTTCCACATATATAATGGATTGGGACCTGCAGGAACAAGACCACAAACTTAACATGTTCATTGGAAAGACAGAATCACTCATGCAAATTGGTTGATAAAACAAAATCAGATACAATGTGCAGTATATTTATCATGCTCTGGAAAATGTGACATGATGACAATGGGTCTCATTCACTAATATAATCATACAAGCTGTGCACAGAAAGAGTTTATGCTTTAACTATGACATATCTATATTGCACATATTTTTTCTTAGTCTGAAATAAATCAATATCATTGCAAGGTCACGTTTTCCAATTTCTAATAATAATAATAATAATTATTATTATTATTATTATTATAAATTTAGTTAATAATTTTTTATGCTTAAACTTTCCCAGATCTGTAGTATTGCATGTTACTCTGAAATAAATAAAATGTTATTGCAGGGTCACTTTATTCCATTTGTAATTATATTGTATTGTATTGTATTGTAATTTTCCCAGCTCTATATTCCACATAATTTTTGTAACTCT
>NW_015542451.1:1224937-1226362 GCF_001515605.1 Sinocyclocheilus anshuiensis
ATAATATAATATAATATAATATAATATAATATAATATAATATAATATAATATAATATAATATAATATAATATAATATAATATAATATAATATAATATAATATAATATAATATAATATAATATAATATAATATAATATAATATAATATAATATAATATAATATAATATAATATAATATAATATAATATAATATAATATAATATAATATAATATAATATAATATAATATAATATAATATAATATAATCAAAGTGATTTATAATATATATATATTTTGTTTACAATTTATAATCAGATATTTTATATTTATTATAGATTATACAAATATACTTAGAACACATTTAAGAGTGAACAAATTGATGAAACATGATTTCTACATGAAAATGTGCACACACCAATATATATACATCCACACGGTTAGTGAATGAGACCCAGTAATTTTAAGAACCATTTTTAAGATATGTCAATACTTGCCTATTCTTCATCTTGTTTCTTCATTCATTAATTGTTTCTAATGGGACCGTTTCCCCTTCTGATATATTTGAGTGGGGTCAAATCCATTATCTAATTCATCACTGTGCCATTTTACATCAGTCAGCATCTCAAAACTGGCGAGATACATCACTGTTGTCTTGATCTGCTGACACTGATTAAAACTGACGAACGCGATGCAAAACACACCCGTAACATACAGAAACACAGGCAGTTTGGGAATAGATGAGTGAGAGGAATGAATAAAACGACAGAATCTGAGAGAAAAGACAGACAGATGGGCCTGGAATGGAGAGAGGAGCTCCAACTTGGCCTGTGGAAGTGTTTCTTATGTAATAGCACACTCATACTTGAGTGCCAAAGCTTTTTAGCATGTTTGTAAACCTGGCAGGTCTAAAGCGCTTTGAAATCAATATTTGAAATAAGTTTTCATCTGTCTTCTGTCTTTAGAAACAAAGACAAATTGAAAAAACACTTTCAGACAGAACTCAACCTGCCATGCCGTATCCAATTTATTGTAATTGATGGGTTTGCTACCTAATTAACCAGATCTTTTGTCTAAAACATCAACATTCTTGTCCGGGGCAGCAGGTTATGCAAAAGTCATTATCTCTCTCTGTGTGTGTGTGTGTGTGTGTGTGTGTGTGTGTGTGTGTGTGTGTGTGTGTCTGTGTGCGTGTGGACAATTTCAAGAATAACAACGTAATGGTTTGACAATAATTTAATAATAGGGCTTTTACGAGAACGGAGTCATAATATTACACGTCTAAAGTAGTAATGTTTTGAAAACCGATTCAGAATTACGAGAATAAAGTCATAGTATTATGAAATTAAAGTTGTAATGAAAAAAACATCAAAGAGGACATTATTCTCATAATTGAAGTTATATTTGTAATTTATTTACATAATATAGCAGTTTTAACCTCATAATGCTA
>NW_015542451.1:1226372-1236884 GCF_001515605.1 Sinocyclocheilus anshuiensis
ATACTGTAAAAAATAGTTTTATTTAGATGTTACTTGCCATTTCTTTGTAATTATTTGTAGAAATTTGCTAGAAATTTCTGAGTGAAAATTGTACAAGTAAATCCTACACCAAATTGTTATATATCAATTGTATTTTTTTCTTAATAAGAACAATAATTTCTAAAAAGAAAACGGTACAAAGGCTGCTGTCACTTGGGCAGTTCCCTTTCAAAAGGCACTAATATTTACACTATTACCTTTAAAGTACTAATATGCAGCCCTTGGGGTAAATAAGGTACAAACGTGTATCTTTTGAGAAAGGGTGTGGGCCCCAATGACAGCTTTTGTGCCATGTTTTCTTAAAGTGTAACTTGCATTAATGTATCTAAAATGTAATTCCATTAATATGCCTTCTATCTTAGCTCTAAGGAATGGCTTGGATATCCCGGGATGATCCATTCCAGAGTCTCATCATCACTGATTACACGTCTGAGTGCTAAAAGCGTCTTACCACCCACCGTGTTTGCAGTGGCAGAGTCCCAGTGACTGTCTGTCAGCATCGGCCACTACTGTTTGATTACAGTGTGCCACATCTATCAGTCAACACATGCTGCATCACACATGTGTATATGTGTGTTTGGAGGCAGCCGGGGGAGAGAGGAAGTATCAGGTGTGGGTTTGGTTAACGGGGGGCTTTTCCTCTGTCAGTGTGAGCCGCGCTCATCAGGTGCTGAAAGCTCGGCTGCGTTCGGCCTCTATCTGAACAGATGTGAAAAATGCAGTTATACATGAGACAGAGAGAGAGAGAGAGAGAGAGAGTACAATGTAGACCAGGGTTCCTCAATTGGCCGAGGGCTGAATTCTGCCAACAATACCAAGCCAAGGGCCACTGACCTATTACAATTATTATATTATTGTTGCTTTTGTTAAAATAGTCACAAGAAGGTCACAAGATAAATATTCAGATTTCTTTCTCCAGTAGTCTGTTTTATTCAAACAATTATGAACATGTTTGCATTTAGATACAGAAGAACTTTGCCTGTTGAATATAAAAAAACAAATGAACAAACAAAAAATATGGATCACCATGTCTGAAATTCAAATCAACTGTTCCTGCTCATCTCCAGACTGGATCTCTTCTCTCCACTTTCCCTAATTGCAGATTCAATTATTATATCTGTCACCATTAATATTTTTATGCTTAGATTTTTTGGGGGGTTCAAACTGTAACACCGTGTGTCCCAACCAGACACGACGTGATAAAAAGTATCTTTTCCATGTAGTTTTTTTCCTAACCACCCGCGACACCGGCACGTGACAATAAGCGACACGGGATTCTATTTTAGAAATGTTTTTTTATTTTCTGCGACCTCGCAGCAGGAACAACATACAAAATATGATTATGTGATTATGTGCTTTATTCAATGTTAAAAGTGTCTAATGTGTGTTTGAATATTATTTTGCGTGATCTTTATAGCCATAGTGAAAGCAACAATAGATATTTAACCTCAGATCTTGAAATAAATTAAAGCAAACTTGTACTTTAAAACTGTGAACTCAACTGCGAACCAACACGTGTGCATCCAGTGTAGACAGCATCACTGATTATAATGGGTTCTATTGTATTTTGTTGCGTTGCGCCGCGCACGTCCGGTGTAGACATGAAGTTAATGTCGCTTTCTGATGCTGCGTTTGAATTTTCATGCCACATTATATGAAATTAGCGTGGGCCAAACATTTTTCTCTCACGGGCCGGATGTGGCCTGCAGGCCGCCTAATTGAGGAACCCTGATGTAGACCAAGACAATTCAGTATGTTTTTCTGTATTGATTTGTGTTTTACGCCAATGTAAATGTAGCTATAATCTACTTAACCCTGTAAAAAAAAATCGTAAAATTCAAATTCTATGTATAAAAAAAGTCTAAAAAAAAGTTTGCATGTATGTGTTTTATGTTTTGTATCATTTTTGATAAATCAGACGTTTATGGCTTATACAGTATGATATAGTGAGGATATGGAGGTCATACTCAAGGAATAAAAACAGCTCAGTTTTATTCAGACACAAACTGAGTAAAAATATACAATTTGGTGCAGATGCTATTTATACAGCCAAAAAGTATTTCTGATAGCTTGTGATGTAAATCAATGAGAACTTTATAGCAGATACATGCATAACATGCATATAAATATGAGTTCTCACTCTATATCTCCCAATAATATGTCTTAGTAAGATGATATTTAAATGCTTAGTTTTATGATCAAAACATATGATGCAATGCAATACAGTGATTATCGAGAGATGAACAAATAAACGTAACTCACATTTTAACATAATTTTTGTTTGGACAATCAACTTCAGTCCAATAAGAGCTCATCTTAAAATATTACTAACAATATTAAAATTATTCTACATTTACTTTATAAAATCAGTAAAGATTTCACAGTAAAACGACACGTGTACCACAACCTGAAACGAGACGGTTTTAATATAACACTAAAAGGCCTTTTACTTGCTAACAAAGTCTAACTACAAATAACTACAACTCTTGTAGCTTTGATTACTTCACTAAACAGATTATTCAATTCAGTTACTATATAAGGTGGATTTATATAAAAAAAGAATACAATATACACACTTGTATGAAATTTATAAGATCCATATGAACATATAAGTCCATTAAAACAACCAGTCAGAAATTATATGTTTCACAATCCCAACAAAACTTGCTTGTGATGGACATCACTGAAAGGAAAGATCATTACAATTCAGTAAGCGATTTAGATGTTGATTCAGTAACCATTTGACTGATTCAGTGAGTTCAGTCAGTGGAGGTTTCAGGAAGATGTGTTTTCTTGCCATTTTATGGTTGCATCAGTAAAAAAAAAGGTTTTATTTTATTTTGGAACTGTAAAAAAAATGGGGCAGAAAACACTGGTATAACCACAATGACACTCAAAAAAGCTGGTTGACAAATCTCTACAGGTATATTTTTCACTAGTATATCGCCCCCTAAACCATGGTCAGTTTTTATTAGGGTTAGCAATATAGATGGGAACTCTAGCCCTGGAAACTCAACTTACCCTGAGCACGTCAATGAAACAGAAACTGTAGACTTTCTGACAAATATCCTCACGTTTATCAAGTCATTAATGTTCTTTGAGAGCTATACAGTATCATTAAATAATTTTATATATGCCGTTTTTGAGCCAATCAAACATCCAAAAAAAACACAAAACCATAACTATGTGGTTGTAATCTGTGAAATGATGACTGCAAACCTGGTTTGGTCTTAACACACATCTAATATGTTAGATATTCCAAACACGCATTTGGCAGGTAAATGCAATTCCTACAACTCATACTATGATTTAGAGAAGAATTTCTACAGCCATTAAAGAACATATCATCTTACTGTAAAAAGCTGATTTAATGCATTCATCGTTTCATAAGTCAGGAGACGTCTATACATGAGACGTGTCTGCTTTGGCTTGTAATATCTGGACAAAATCACTCCTAGACTCATTTTATCAACCCTGCTACATGAGTTTATCACTTTATATCTTGTTTATCAAGAGTTGCTTGTCCTCAGAGACGTGAAAGGAATAGTTCACCCAAAAATTAACATTTGGTGAAAATGTCCAGGATGTAAATGAGTTTGTTTCTTCATCAGATTTGGAGAAATGTAGCATTACACCACTTGTTCAGCAATGGATGCTCTGCAGTGAATGGGTGCCGTCAGAATGAGAGTCCAAACAGCTGATAAAAACATCACAATAATCCACAAGTAATCCACATCCACTCCAGTCCATCAGTTAACATCTTCTGAAGCCAAAAGCTGCGTGTTTGTAAGAAAGCAATCCATTATAAAGGTGTTTAAATCCATAATCCATAATAACAGTGAAAAAGTCCATCTCCTGTTGTTTCAAATCACATCAAAATCCATGCACCCTCATATTTGTTTAGAGCTGTTTTGGACTGTTTTGGCTTGTAAACGGTGCTTGATCGGTGCAGATTTCTCTCCTGATTCAGACAAAATAACTTTTTCACTGGAGAAAGCAATATTATCATGGACTCGTATATTGTCCGGAAGCAACATTTTGAATTTAAAAACGTCTTAATGCTGGATTTGTTTCAGCTTTTCACTTCACAAGACGTTAACTGATGGACTGGAGTGGTGTGGATTACTTGTGGATTATTGTGATGTTTTTATCAGCTGTTTGGACTCTCATTCTGACGGCACCCATTCACTGCAGAGCATCCATTGCTGAGACACTGATGCAATGCTGCATTTCTCCAAACCTGATGAAGAACCAAACTCATTTGCATCTTGGATGGCCCGAAAGGGAGCAGATTTTCACAAAAAAAAATATTTTTGGGGCGAACTATTCATTTAAACCTCTTTTCCCAAAAAAAAAAAAACTGTGAGACACACCTATAAACAAACTGACTAATTGTTAAGCATAACAGATTCTCAAAAGAGGAAATGAGAATTAAGTGGCAAAGATATGAGAACTGAAACAGCAGCTCCTGTAAACTACCCATTCGCCATCCTCATTTTTAACCCAAACAGCCCTAAACACTTCACCCCCAGGTCAACCAAAATTCAATCATTCTGAAAACATACAACCCCAGGCCTTCCGTAATCCCCCAGCGGTATGTTTCCACTTTAACAATAATTGTATTTTCTCTTCAGATATCTAATAGAACAGCAGCAATGGCTTGGTGCTTGTTTAATTTCTTCCATCTGTTCTCTTTTGGACCCAAAGAGATGGTGAACAAAAGGGGGAGGCCATTATTAGGAACACAGTTTACAGAAGTGCCAACAGAGCCTGTAGGTTTGGACTCGAGTGGGCCAAGCATTTCACCTCATACTTTCAGGCAGAAAAATCTTTCCTCAAATCCTCAAAGGCATGGAACAGCTCATTCATCTTTATGAAGAGCTCCTAAAGACTATTGTCAACATGTTTATGCAATTCTGTACATAATTAGCGGATGGAATTTGAAACTCCGAACAATATATTTAATGGGGAATAATAGCACGGTGCTTTCAGTTTTGAGAAAAAACCTCATGAAGTCAAAAATACATGTCCTTAATAACTACTGGATCGTGAGGCAGATCAGATATTTATGTATAAAGCACTGAGTATTAAGTAATACATTTCTGCAAAAATGCTCAGACTACTCCGCTTCTCTGCTTTAAAACATCAGCCAAGTAACAAGCATTTGCAGATGTGATGAAACGAAAGATGTTTCCTTAGTCATCGGCACCATCTAGTGGAGAACAACTTCAACTAGTATCACCACTGCACAATTAGCAAACATGAAAATAGCAATCCTAGGTTGATCCTTGGAGAAAAGATGACACATTTATCCCAAGCATGCTATATGCCAATTATATGTTACTGGGACAAAACAGCCTACAAAACTACAATACAACTGTATGTAAAGTATTATCACTGAGTTCGTCAGATGCAAAAAATACTGTGTCAGACATTATAAATATGTAGCTTTCATTCAATAAATAAATTAATTTATACCCTAGGATGGGTTCAAACCGATTTCCACTAATTAATTGTCACCACACCGCAGCAAAAAAATAAATAAATACATAAATAAAGTTAATGATTACAATTTACATTTAATGACAACATGACATGAGAGTCATTGTTAAAGTCTTGTTTTCTAAAATAAATGTAAAAACAAAAAAAATCAAAATCAAAATCAAGTATTTGAAACTATTGAAATTAAGTTTATTGGAAGGTATATTTTTCTTCTTTTAAGCATAAATCAATTTTGAAGAAAAAAAAAATCAGAAAGCAAGACTTAATACCTTAAGTAATTTTGCTTCTCAAGTAAATGTATCTTGATTTACAAATGTTTACTCGGACTGTAAAACAAGTAAAAAAAAAATTAAATAAATAAAAAATACTGAGCAAGAAAATTTTGAGATTATGTATAAATCTGGGAAACATTTTGTTTCCTGGTATTGATAACTAACAGAACATTAAAATGAGAGAAAAATCCCAAATTTATTTGTGGGACTTAGTTATCAGGATCATTGCACAAATACAAGTAATAAAGTATAATAAGAAAAATATACTCACCAAAATATGTTTAACTCAGATGCAGGGGACACATGGAAAGAGGACCTTCAGGATGAGGGCTGACTTTGACTTTGCCTGATTTGAGAAATATTTTCTTATTGGATAGTATGAATAGTATGCATGTATGAATGTATATTTCTGTTTTTCTTAAGTTTAACATTTATTCTAATTTAAGTAAAGTACATGTGGTTTTGGGGTGGTTTCGTCAAAAATAGTGAAATGACATTTGTGTTAAATCATTTAGTGACCGTCTCTGATAATTTAATGTCAAAGTTGAAACGTTTTTATTTTAAAAACTAATGGTGTGTAATGCCCTACATGTCAAAGGCTATATGAAAATGAGGATTATTCCATATGAAGACACACAGACGCCATACAGAAGATGTCTGCATGAAGGGCAAACATGCTCGGGTGAGTAAACAGTGAGTAAATCTTCATTTCCATTTGTGTCATAGTCATGTTACTGCATTTACTTCTGTCACTATGAGAGGACCTGGCTGTGCAGAGATGACAGACAACAATCTGCTAAAACCAACACGGACATGCAGCAGTTTCTAACATTTGTCTCTTCGTTGATGTCTTTGTCTAATGACCTCTGAACCAGGTCCAACACACCTTCTCATAAGTCCTGGGTTAAGCTGTAGAATATTCAATATCGCTAAATGAATCTCTACACTGGCTGACAGAAGGACATCTCTTCTGCTCACAAAGGCTGCATTTATTTGATCAAAATACAATAAAAATAGTAATATTGTGAAATTTTATTACAATATAAATAACTTTTTAACACTTACTGTCAGCAGCCATTAACATCAGTTATTTACTTTAATTTAATTTCAGAGTTTCAAATAACTATTTTTACTGTATTTTTAATCAAATAAATGCAGCCTTAGTAGACTTCTTTATATATTCAGTAAACTAAAGCCATTAAAAAAAGCATTTCTCTTCCTTGAAATACAATAAACATTAACTGAAATAAAATATTAAAAACATAAACTTATTTCAGCTAGTTGCCGAGGCAACGTTTGTAATTTTCATTTCGTTTAACTTGATGTACTAAAATAGCTAAAACTAAAAAATCAATAAAAAAAATATTAGGCATGTTTAAAAAAAAGACAAAAACAACAAAATTGCAACAACTTGGAAGCAACAACCACCTGTACTTTACTTAGATTTTTTTTTCTTGGAAAAATACGCACCTTAAATAACTTGAAATGTAATATTTGTGGCAACTGAATAATTTGAAACCCTTATTGAAAGCATATGTGTCAAAACAATAAGAAATATAATCTTAAATGTAATTAATATTACAAAATGTGTTGCTTCAGGTTGACCTGTATGAAGTGCTGGACAGCAGACCTAAACCTTGGCGAGGAAATTTGATAAGTTCAAGGTTATTACCCGTCTACACCAAAGGATGGGAGGTCTTCAACATCACACAAATGATAAATACAATTTCACTCTAGAAGAATATAATATGTAATCAGTTTGTTTGTGTGGCTGTCCCAATAACTCCTCAATTATTGACAGGTGACTAAATGGATTTTTAACAGTGGTACAAATAATGGTATCCTGGTCGTGACTGCTTTACCTTCAGGTAACTGGTTTGAGTCCAGCATTCAGATGAAGGAGAAACAAATGCATATTTGGTTATATATTCAGATGACGGATGAAAGCACTACCAACAGCCACCTTTCTACACAGGTAGTTAAGCCATAAAAACATACTGAAATTCTCCAGGCACAAGTGTAATATATGGGTGTTTTCTAGACTATGGGCACTTTTGGCCCTGTGGCCTTTCAGAAAATAAACTCTCTTAAAACATGCTTTTCACACTTTTTCATAGACATACATGCATCACAGGTGAAGTCTGTCTTTTTTTTTTTTTCTTCGTTTTTATTTAAAAAGCCACAAATGTTTTCAGTGTTACTTTACAATGGCCTTTCCATTACATCTTAAATAGCATTGGAAAAGTGTGGAAATGGAATTTTTCATATTTTAAGACTAAAAGATTGGGTCTGCGACAAGAGTAAAACAATACAATAAAAGGCATTTTAAAAGTAGCAAAAATAAATAAGGCCAAGTAAAGAGTTTCCAGGACATTTATAATGTGACCTTCATATAACAAAAAGAAAAAAACTGGTGACCCCAGGGACATAAAAGTACCCAAAGCTGAAGAAAGACTCATATTTTAATAACTATAATGCATACTGAACATAGTTGATAAATTACTGTTTATTTGAGAAAAAGCATCAAATGTTGTGTTTGAAAGTTGAAAGTCATTGTTGACTCTTTCTTAGGACAAAATATCACCACATCCCTTAAACTCCTTCGAGCCTAGTGAGTTTAGTGAAGTCAACAATGCGTAACCGCAGGAGTGTGCGCACGTTAACTTCTGCATGCCAGAGAACAAACCTGTACGTAGACTTCACTAAAATTGGCTGGTCAGGGTGGATAATATCTCCCAGAGGTTATAATGCGTACAGTTGCATGGGCTCCTGTCCGTTTCCGCTGGGTGAAGGTCTACGGGCTACGAATCACGCTACCGTGAGATCCATCATGAATGCACTGAAACTATCGCAGGAGGTGGGGAAACCATGCTGCGTACCTGACGTGCTTCATCCTATCAGCCTCCTGTACTTCGACAATGAAGAAAATGTTGTTCTAAAACAATACGATGACATGGTTGCAGGCAGTTGCGGCTGCCATTAAAATAAGGTTAATTTATTTCAATGCATCACGTGTGCCACAGAAAATTAATATGTTGATATTTGAATATTTGTATGTCTAAATCAAATTAAAGATGTTTAATGCAAGCAGATATGATAATGTCTTTTATAAGTATAAAATAGATCTACCTCTATGATTACTGCAAGTGAAAGATGCATTTTCAGGCTTGGGAATGTCATACTTGAAGTCTATTAAACTATTACAATTTTTACCATGCCAGTGTGACATTCGTTTTATTTTTAAAGTTTATTCTGCCACACAACCTATTTTGTTAAAGGGAAGTCATCCTGAGAAAGTCGTGCATATTGTCTGACAAGCTTGACCCTGATGAATCCTCCCGAGTTCATTTATTTTCTCAGTATGTGAACAGAGTTTACTTCAGTTAATACATAAACATTATCCTAAAAGTTGTCATGACGAATACCACATAATGTTGCAACCCAACTTTACAGCTGTTTTAGCAGGTCATAAGACACTTGCAAAACTCCTATTCACCACTTGGAGGAGGTAAAATGGTCTTTTAACAGACTTAGAGGGATGGCTTGGTGAATTTTACAGTGCAGACAAAGATGGCTAAAGCTGACTGAAATCTCCATAATTTGCAATGAGGAGGACTACACTTGATGCAGCAAGTCAAAACGTCTGACTACCTGAGACTAAGCAAAATATGATTCTTCTTCGGATAAAAGGTAGTAATATCATTAAAATTAAATAATTAAACAATTGCTCATTGATGATGCTTTTATTGGAATGATTCTTTTCTGAACAACAATGCATTTAAATAAACTAATTCATTCCAAAATGCACCCAGAAAAGTGATGCAATAAACATTTGTCAAATATACCATTTTAAGCATATAAAACACCTGTGTAGATCTCTTAATTTTTACAATACTTTTCTGCTGTGAAAAATATTGCAGACTAAATATTTCCAAACCTCAAATAAAAGATGTATCAAAATAATCTCTTTCTGATTTTTATGAAAGCAAAACTACTTTCAATTTGACAAATCTCAACTTCCTCTTACAAATAGAAAAGTGCTTTTAAGTTTAAAGAGCAGGTCATATGGGTTTTTGAAAAATATCTCTTTTGCATTTTATAACGTAGCTACCCTTAAATGAAAACAATCTGCAAAGTTGTTAATCAAAAAAGTGCATGATAAATAAAGATATTGTCTCTCAAAAGAGAGAGTCGATTCTGAATCACTTTAATGAGTGGTCATATTTTCGAATCTTATGCCTGTTACCGGTATACGTCACTGGGTAACACATTTGCATAATCCCCGCCTGCCCGCGAAATACGAACAGAGTCTGGCCTGCCCACAAACACATCTGCTAGTTAGTGTGTTTACATCATGTTGAGAAGACACTGTGTTCAAGGATACCACAGAAATACAATTCTAACCTTTTGTTGTGTGCATTTCATTTTACCAAGGACTGCTTCTCTAATCTTGGTTTTTATCTTCGTTGGCTTCTAATCTTCTTAATTTGGACTAACAAGCTCTCCGAACAACAACCTGTAAGTACGATTGATACGTTATGTGTACAAGGAGCGAGTTAGTTAGGCTGCTGCGCCATATGAAGATACCATATGACCTGCTCTTTAATGTTTTTGTCTCATCATGTCGGGAGACGGCATCACAGTATGGTGAGGGGCGTAACATTTCCGTCACACACTTGAGGTATTCAGCCAATCACAA
>NW_015542451.1:1240061-1240270 GCF_001515605.1 Sinocyclocheilus anshuiensis
TACAAACTGTATTGTTTCATCAGTTAGTCACGTTAGCACTCGGCTAACGTATCCACCATTATTGTTTTAAGTGTTCAGTTTAGCAGCTAAACTTTATCTGTGGGCACGATTCGCTTGCCTAAGTGTTTTTGTATTTCATGTCATTATTATAAGAACGGATTGGAGCACTATATTATTGTTTTATGCAAAGGTGCTTTGTCAATGGTAGC
>NW_015542451.1:1241042-1251766 GCF_001515605.1 Sinocyclocheilus anshuiensis
TCTTGGCTTGTTATCTTCGTTGGCTTCTAATCTTCTTTATTTGGACTAACAAGCGTCTTCGAACCACAACCTGTAAGTACGATTGATACGTTATGTTTACATTTTCAATTGAGTGCTCAAAATATCAAGTTTTTGTGCTAATATGTGATGTATACCTAGTGCAGCTTTAGGTTTCCAGGTAAATCACGATATTACTGAAGTAGTTCTGATAATTCGCTGTGAACCCACTATTTCCTAAGAATGTGTCGATTAATGTAGACTGACGTTGTTCTAATTACTTCGTTTAATAATAAAGAATGTAGTGTAGCGCACAGACTTTATAATCATTGTGAAATTGCTGTTTATTTTGCTACACCAGTTATAGGGTTAATGCGGGAGAGACGAGCGAGTTAGTTAGGCTGGTGCGCCTGTGATACAGCTGTTCTGCGTTCTGATTAAAAGTTAAGACAGAGCGTCTTTTGTCTGTCGTTCTTCAAACATTACAGTAGACATATTTTGGTTTACAAACTGTATCGTTTCATCAGTTAGTCACGTTAGCACTCGGCTAAGGTATCCACCATTATTGTTTTAAGTGTTCAGTTTAGCAGCTAAACTTTATCTGTGGGCACGATTCGCTTGCCTAAGTGTTTTTGTATTTCATGTCATTATTATAAGAACGGATTGGAGCACTATATTATTGTTTTATGCAAAGGTGCTTTGTCAATGGTAGCACTCGCTAACTTGCTCAAGGACTCCTCTCTGTGCCAATAACAACAGGCTTGGCCAGCTGACCAATCAGAGCAGAGTAGGCTTATGGAAGGGAGGGGTTTGCTCCGAACTTGCTTGGAACGAATCGTTTCGAAATCATTGGCAAATGACTCTAATATTAAATGTATATTCTGAGAAAATTACAATGTTTTCTGACATTAGATGCATTTAAACCTGTTGTACGGGACTCCAACACAATATTAGGACACTTTAAAATACCATATGACCTGCTCTTTAACGGTAAGAGAACTAGGGTATTGCCTTGTTTTAATAAGAAATAAGCACTATAAACAAAGAACAGCATACATACTAGAAATATTTTCCCATGTCACACCAAACTGCAAGTTGGAAACAGTGAAAACTCTTTTAATCTACAAACAACACAAATCCCTGATTTCAGTCACATTCAGTCCATGCACTGGTCTAGATGTTGTCATCTTACACTATCAATTTCCTCCTCAGGCGTATGTTCCTGTGTTATATATACAGGCTCAGTGTAAGGACTGACCTCTTCATTTTGCGTTTTATAAAAGTCCTCCTGCATCTGTTTCCTGCTAGGCGCAAAGTCTTCCAGGACATCAGGAGGAATCATAGATCCTGCAGTCCTGACAACAGATTTCTGTGATGGTACAGGCACTGGAACAAAGCCGTGATACAACATAAGCGGTGGTGTGTTCATAACCTCCAGTGGTGGAGCTTGTCGCACAACAGCCTCAGGAGACTGTACTGGCAGTTGCACATAACTTTTTGTTTCCGGGTCAAAGAAAGTTTTTGTTTTGACCTGTACTGGCATATCCACCAGAAAGTATTGTCCAGAGTCAGGGTCCTGTAAAATTTTCCTCTGGGTGATTGGGAAGGACTGTGTTACTAGATTAGTGGCTGGTGCATAAGTATGTTCAATGCTGTTGTGGCGCAAAGGTAAGGCCTTTGGTGTAGAGTATTGTGATCCTTCTATTGAAAACTCAGAATTAATTTCACCACCAGTTTTCCCAGTGCTACTCAACATGTTTTTGTGTTTATCCCTTAAAACTCTATCCAGACTTTGAGTCCTATGTTCCACTTTCTTGGCAAAGAATTTCTCATTGCTTCGGCCCTGTCGGTCACTGTCATTACTTATATTGCCATTCTCCAAATGATCCCCGTGGTGTGATGTGCCTTCTAGTTGTTTCTCACGGCAATGGCTCTTTGGGTCACCAGTTTGACTGGTTTGTCTGTCTTTGCCTTTGGTTGCATGAGGGATTTTTTTACTAGGATCATTCTCTTCTATGCTTTGGCTCTTGTGACCATTATGGCGTCCAGCATGCTTCTCGCTTCTTAGAGTTTTGGGCTCAAATGTGTCATCAAGATGTTCACTTTTTTTACTGCTGAGAGACCTGTGTTCTGATCTGTCGTGTACTTTGTCAGTGCTGTGGTGCCTCCTTTCAGCCTTGTGACTGACACTTTTGTCACTGCTCCTGCCTTTACGCTCAGATTTGCTTTTAGCTTCATCTTTTTGTATCCTCCGTGTGGTGAGCTTCATGGCTCGGCGTAGAGCCTTTTCGGTTTTTGGAGGTACAACAGGCGGCTTGTTCTGACCCTGACTGTCACTTCCACTGCAAGCTGAAGCTGATCTCTCGAAGGTTGCCTTGGATCCCTCCGCATCCTCTGTTGGGGCAGTACTAGAGGCATTCTCCTCCATCATATCCTCTCTGCTTGTTTCATAGCCGTCCATTCCCTCAGGTAAAGTGCTCACAGCAGAGCGTCGCTCCTCCTCCTCAGACACAGATGCACTTCCAGCTGACAGCTTTCCATCCTTGACTGTGACCAGGTGAGTTGCCGGAATGGACAAGAACTGCATCGCTGGTTGTTTTGGTTGGGGGCTCTGGACTGATATAGCAGGCATCTTAACTTGAGAATGATCCTTGAGGAGGTCCAGATCTTGCTTATCTTTCTCAGATCCATTCAAGCAGTTTTCTTGTTGATCCTTGGAGGAAGTATGACCGTGTGACATTTGTGTTAAGTTTCTAGCTGACTCAATCAAGCTGTGCACCCATCCCCTTTTGTCCACATCACTCGGTGGAGAAACTACCCTGTCAGAGATATCTGACTCACTTTCATGGTTGCTTAAAGAGTAGGAGTCTATTGATGTTTTCTGGAAATTCTCCTTCAACTTTTCATCTACTTTTTCTGACACGTTGCAGACTTCTGCTTTCCTTAACAACTCTCCTGGTTGTACCCCCTCTTCAGGTTCATGTAATAGAGAGAGTTCACTTGAGTTTGATGAGCGACTGCTGTGATGTGTTTGTTTGCCATTTAATGAGGACACAGACTGTCCAAGGATATCATATACTGTGATACTGTCCTTTCTGACTTTATCAGGTTTGAAAGACTCCGAGGACAATGTTTCAGAGAGTTCCTCCTCATGTTCATCTACAGTTTTTACCCTTTCTGAGCTTGAAAGTCCAAGAAGTCCACTTAAGAAGTTTTTCACATAGACTTTTGGACTTTTGGATTTGTTCTGCTTGTCTCCCAACTCAGACTTCAGACTTACCTCATCCACTTCCTTCTTATTCGTTTTTACCTTGTCTTGCATTTCTTCATTTCTGTTGTTTGTGAGAGCATGTATAGCCTTTTGGAAGTCTTGGGTGACACTGTGTTTCCTCTGTGAACTATAATGTTCCTCACCTCTTTCTGATTCTTTTGAAGAGCTGTTAGACATTATTTCACTCCCAGAATCCATTTCCGTGTAGATAATGGAATAAGTCCCAGTTTCATCATCACTGACTGTGAGTTTTGGTGGAATAAATGTATGTTTCATTTTGTCTTTTGGAGCCTTTTCGTTGGGTCCCTCTTCCATAGACTTTTCAGAACATGCACCTTCAACAGGCAGACCTTCCTGAACATCCCTGCGGTTCACCTTACTTTCCTTGTCATATTTATCTTTCAGAGCCGATACATTTCCTCTCACTGGGCCTCGATTCTTTGATTGACTTGACTGAACTTTGCTAAGTTCCCTACTCTCCATTTCCTCAGTTTTGACTGTAGTGTCACCTTCTCTTTTAAAGTCTAAATTACCTTCAGTCTTTTCACCTACTCTGTCATTACTCTGAGAATTACTTCTCCCTCTTCTTGGGGGTATCTCAGGTTTATAGGAACTACCCTTATGGTCAACATTCAACTCTTTCTCATACTGTCCCACACTGCGAATATCTCTATTTTCCAAGTTATCACCCCTTTTTGTGCATTTTTTTGCATGACTTATATTTTTATTCATCAACTTTTGGCATATTTTATCACCCTTGCTGATATAATTTTTTGATAAATAAATATTTTGGTTGCTTTCTTGATGGTCTAGGCACAATCTGTCTCTCTTATTATATTTTATAGGTTCTGCATGCTGGCACTGCCCATTAGATGCTTCCTGCTTGCAGGGCCTAGCTAATTTTACCTCAGGCACATGACTTTCGCTATGTTTGGCCATGTCTTCTGACTTCATTTGCACAGTCTGCCAATTTGTTTTAAATGCAGATAGAGTATTCTGACCTCTGCCATCTTTTGTATTTGTCCCCCTTTCATTCGGCATAAACGTACTAGGTAGTTGATCCTCTCCACTGGTGGGTAACTCAAGACCATCTTGAGGTTTTTCACAACCAGCTCTTTTTCTATCAATGAGTGAACCACCTGCATTTGAGAGAGTCTTATTTTTCAACTTTCTTTGCTCTCGTTCAGCAATTACTTCATCTAAAGCCATTTTGGCCAAGTCGTACTTATCTATGACAACATTCTCTATCTTTAAGGGTGCAGTTGTCTTATTTGGCACCATTTCCATTGATGCAAATAGTGCTTTCTTTGCAGAAGTGTTTCTTTTCATTGAGAAAGTTTCGTCTTTTACTTTTTGCTCTCTTTGAGTTTCCAAACCATTCTTTGACGTAATACTGCTCTGTTCTTTAGCCGTGGTAGCCTGTCCATTTACATGAACATTTTCTTTCAATACTGGCCCATCCACTGTTGTTTGAACTAGTACTTTATTTTTATGGATTCCTGCTTTATGCTCCTCTTGCCTTATCTCTTTTGTTTTTGAATTTTTGGAATGCCTGGACCACTTGTCATTATCATTTTTATCCTTTATAGGCATCAGCCCTTTTTCTACATTGGAACTATCATCATCATGATCATTATCATCATCTGTACCTACAAATCTCTGACTTTTAATGTAGTTGTTCTGTCGTGCAGAAAAGACATGCTTTGTTCCTGTTTCCTTTATGTTGGGTTCTTTTTCTTTAACAGGGCTTTTCTGTGCACTGACTGTTCCTCCAGTTTTCAGCCTATCCTTAATTAGATTTGTACCATCACTAATGGCTTGTTCTTCTGGTTTTGTTAAACTTACACTTGGGCCTTTTGCAGATTTGTTTTCAAGAGTCCTTTCACTATTTAAACCTAAAGTGGGCTTTTTGGCATTTAGCATTGACTCTAAAGGATAATTTTTGTTTTGCAAGTCTACACCTTTAAACAATTTACTTGGATAATTATGCTTTGTGTCATGATCTTTGCTGGCTTTTTCTGTGAAAACCTGAGAGCTGGTGTCAATCACAGTATGAGCATTTGCTCTGATCTCTTCAGGACTAGCTTTTCGGTAAAGTCGTAATGATGGGTATGCTGCCTTTTTAGTTGCAGGGCTCCTGATTGATTTTAATTTTCCAGATTGAAGCAAACTCAGTGCCAAATAGTCATCTGGCATTCCACCATTTGCAGGAGAACCAGTTTGAGTGTCTCCAGTTTCCAACAAGGGACTCATTGGGGAGATGATGGCTTTGTGACGAGCAGGTGAAATTGATTTAGATCCTGAAATCTCTGGTATCTCAAGCGCATCTTTTGACACTTCAGGCTGGGGAGACTCTTTACTTTGATTTGTCCCATCCAAACCTTTAAACTTAGGTGGACTATACATGGTCTTAACCCGTTTTCTGTTGTCCTTGAGATTGAACAGCAAGCTTGATGCTATGGATTTGTACCCCTCTCTCTTAATCTCAGGCGAGGGATGCAGTTCTCTCTCAGGGAGTGGTGGGACCTCCAGGGCAGTGGGTGAGAGCACAGTTTGCAGTATCTCTGAGGTTCCTGTCCCATGTCTGGAGGGTATCACTGGTGTCAACAGCTGTGAAATACTGAAAGGAGTTGAACTAGCAGAGGTTTGGTCCTCTTCTTTTTTAAATGCCTGTGCACTCCCTTCTCCAGCGTTTGTCCTTTCACAGGCCGGTGAATTAACAGAATGCCCCACAGGTGCAACACTTTTTGCTCTACTGCGGCTTTTTCGCCAGGGAACGCAAGCTCCGGCCCTTTCTGAATTACATCTCTGTTCAGCAGAAGGTGGAGGAGCCTTTGTAGGAATATTGTGCTGGATGTGCTCGGACTCTTTCTCTGGTTTGGGGGGTGCTGAATTTTGTGCAAATTGTGGTTTAAGCAGATGAGTCTCACTTTGTTTAGGACACTTTTCAGCTTCTTTTTCCACTGACGGGGGAACACTTAATTTATAGTGTCCATGTGCTGCAGTTAATTCTTTGTAAAGAGGTGAATCATACCACTCAGTTGGTCTATTGCTTAACATAATCTTCGAAATGTGCTCCTGCCTGATAGAGAACTTATTAAATTCCCTCCATGACAAAAATGGGCTGAGTTCGCTGTGGAGGAAAAAGTTAATGCAATTCAGTTTTCTCAGTTTGTTGTTTTTGCTTTGTTTACTTTTAGAGGATTTTCCAGATGGAATCAACGCATCCTTGCTTGATTTCCTGGCAGACCCTTTTTCATCTGATTTGAGATGATTCTTGGCTTGGGAAAGATGTTCCACTGTTAAACTGTGATAATCTGAAGAAAACTCTGAGAGCTCTCTCTGGATGCTGAGTAGAGCAGACTTGTCCCATGAATCACCATTTGTCATCTTGGTGCGCTCACCAATCTTTTTGGCTGCAAACACTGCAAAAAGCGACAAGTCTTTGGATGATTTATTTGATCTGCTCAACGGACCATTCTCGCCATTAAGGGGGTAAGAATTAAGTTTTTTGGCTGCAGAAAATGAGCTCTCCTGAGTCTTTTTTGAGACATCCTCCACCACTGGCTTGTGGCAGCTGACTGGAGAGGGGGAAAACTCGGAGTCATTGTAGACTGCTTCATCTCCAATGCACAGACTCTTGAAAGCTCGATCTGTCAGGCTCATGACCTCACGGTCTATTTCATCCATAAATCTATCGAGATAGCGGAGGTGCTGCATGCTTGTCCTGTGGCACTTCTCTTGCTTGCTCATGATGAATGCGTATGCCCAGTTCCTTCAGTCTGACGCAGAATTGACCTGGTTTGACACAACCAGATTGTCAACACCACATATTGGAGATTACACTGTGATTTCCCTGCAAAATTGACAGAAAATGTATCAGTGCTACCCAATGACAGTCAAAAAATTGTATTTTAAAACTATTAACTTTTATAAAATAAAACTTTTATAATATGTAAAACATAAAACACGTTTATTGTTTTGACCTCAGAGGTGGCTGGTAATCCAGCCTGTGACTATGTACAGTAAAGAAAGCTACACCATGCCAAACACCAACTATTTTTAGAAGAAGGCAGATGTCTCTCTGCCCTTTCACATACACAGGCCACCTGCATAACCCTAAATTTTATGGTAAAACAAATGGATTTTCAAGCTATTCAGATGTTTTAAGTGTGTCCTGTTCAACAAATCTGCTTTTTAAAACTGAATACTTCTAAGCTTAAAATGTCAACTTATTGAACTGTCTCAAAGAAGCTATACAACATTTTTGTCAGCAATATTTGCACTACAGAGAACACAAATTAGTCATCATTCAGTTGTTTCATTGCAGTTGCTGCACTGTGTGGTTGATCCGAGAATAACTCATTAACCCATATTTATCCTCTGACCTGAATCCATTAACCAGCACTCATTACAGCTTATATCTCTCATGGAATGGGAATGTGCCTTAAAAGTGCAGGTTTCAGACTACAATATGGCATTTTTAGACATTTTTGTGTAACTCAGAGAGCTCAAATGCTAACCATGGACAAATCTCAAGATATATTTGTGAGCGTTTAAAGGCATGCACTAAATGGCCAAGACGGCACAACATTGGACAGCACAACATTTTTCCACCACCCATAATTCCGTATCAACTTGCAGTCGGGGTAATTTCCCCACATCTGTTATTTCATTTAAGTGAAACGAAGATCTACAGTTCAGTGATAAAGCCCTGACTAACCTCAAGGAAAGTTCTTCAAAATAACAGGCTGTTCATCATAAAATTATGAAAATGTGAAAGAGAACAGATCTTAGCTTTTTATTATTAAAAGAAAAATATAATTTACACTAAGACAATTTCAAAAAGAGCTTTTGTTAGGAATGTGTTGAACCACATTAATTTGACAGTAACAGATTAACAGCCTGTCAAAGTTAATTCATTACCTTTTTTTGAGGTTCTGTAGTTCATCCTTGGCAACATCCATTAGTCAAAAATTGAAAAAAAAAACTTTTGATGCCTATGAATCCTTACAGGTAATTTTCACAGAAGTCAGATTTTCTGTTACTCCATACAATAACATGCTCCTTGTTGAACACAACCTGAAGCTCATGGTAGAAATCCATGTTCAAGTAAGCACTTGAAAAGACTGAAGGAGAAGGAACCGAACACACCCCACCGAAATAGCTGCCGGCAAGGCCAGAGCTGTAACACAGGAAGGAGTTAGCGAGCGCAAATATCTGAGCGACTCTTTGGTGTCGAGTGGGCAACAGATGAAATGGAAATGGTCATCTGCTATTTTGGTACCGGCAGCTTGAGTGCCATAGCTGTCTATACCTCTCCGATCCTACAGAAACTACATTTCACATTAGCACGGCAGCGCTGGACACATGGGATGTTGTTGTTGTACGGTGGCTGGGGTGAGTAGGAGTCATTTGTCTCACAAACAGGGGAGGCAAATATAGCACCTTGCATCACCCCACAGCAGTGTCACCAAACTCAAAGTGTAGAATGAGTGGCTGATGGAGTCTGATTACCAGGACAGACTGCCCACAGTTGTTAAGCAGATCCTGCTTGTGTCTTTCTAGTACTTCTGCTTCCAGCCGCTCAGACTTAAAGAGGAAAACATACATGCTTAGGCTTTTAAACAATTGTCTTAATTGACAAAATAGAAATTGGAAGTTCCTGATTAGAGAAAGCATGACTAGATTCAAACCTGAAGTTTTTTTTTTTTTTAAGCATTTTTATCCTAAAATGGACCTAGCTGTCTTAATGCTTCATTATGTATTTGTATTTATTTGGCTATGTTCTTCACACCTACACAGTATGATAGAGAGTTATTTAAGTGGCTCTATTTGTATTTCATACAGTAATAGCCTGCCTTTCTTTCTGGCACACCTTTCATATCTCAGCTTATCTGTCACATGTCAAAGCAACACCTGTTTCTGTTTATACTGATAGTGCTTTTCAAAGCAATATCTCTTAAGTTTTGACAGTAAAAGACTGTTCACACCAAGGACAATAACTACATCTATAAAGTTTTAATAATCATTCTAATTCTCTGAGATGTCCACAACACAACTATAACCATAACAACACAGAGGAACAATACTGTTGGAATCACTTTCAGTATGACTTTTTCCAGCTGGTGTATGATCAAAAGACTGACAGCCAATCAGAATCAACTGAATATTTAAAGTGGCAGATGACATAACTGCAGCTTGTGCTTATAATAGATTATAAGATTTTAAAGATTTAAAGATTTTATTTGTTAATTTGTATGGTATGTCGTTGTATGTCCAACCAAAAATAACTATGTGCTATGATATGTAAGCATTGTTGTTTTTAAGTCAATTGAGGAAACCTTTTTTAGAATGAGGAGGAGACAGACTCAACAAACTCAATATATCAAAAAAAATGAGTGAAAATCATCAGCTCAGACGCATGCATACAGTCACTTATGTTATGTCCACAAACTGTATGTTATTCCTGTACATGATTCATGTTGTCGTATGGGGAGAGTCCCTCCCTAAAAATATGGATCAGACTCTGTGTCAGCAGTCATACCACTGTATGCAACTGGAGTGTGTTTCCCTTTTATCTGCTCCTCGAGGGGAGGAAGGTCACAAGGAGAGGGCAGACGAGTCTCTATCCTTAGCAACCCAGTCTCACCGTTTCCAAAAGCTCTCATGTCCACTAAACCTCTTATTCCGGAGCAAGCAGGCAAGGCTATAATAGGACAGCTGGACCCTTTGACTCTCAGGGGCCATCCGGGGTGGCAGCGGAGAGGAGTGTGATCTATTTGAGGTGATGGATGTCCACACATGGGCCAGCATTAAAGCAGCCGGGCCGGCTATCATTTATTGCACTGGAGAATGCTTGAGCATCATGCCTGCCAATAAATACTAGCATGTCTGATGCGCTGGCCTCAACATGCACCCGCTGCCCACAGAATGCCCTGCTGACAACGCTGAGGCGCTCAGGTTACTGTTGTGTATTGACTGCCATGCTGGATTCAAGGGGGAGAATGGATATAAATGCAAAAACCTTTGCCACGTTATGTAATTCTTAAAGAAATAGTTCACCCAAAAATTAAAAATCTAACAGCATTTATTTACCTGCATGTCTTTGGATGTCTTTCTTCCGTAGAACTCAAAAGAAGATATTAAACCAGAATGTCCAAGCTTCTCTTTTACATATAATGGAAGTGAATGGAGACCACAGCATTTAGCAAGATTCTAAGTGATGGACTTAAATTTTACTCTGTTCCTTACTTAATCCCGTCATATGGCTTCAAGATTCAAGATTCAAGATTTTTATTGGTCACATACTGTACATGGTTATATAGAGAATATATGACCAGCAGTGAAATGTGAAATGGGTCCGCTCCATGGACAGTGCAATTATTAAAGAATACAAACACAAGAAAATTATATATAAATATAGGTATGGAAAAAAGATTAAAAAAAAAAAAAA
>NW_015542451.1:1251967-1267512 GCF_001515605.1 Sinocyclocheilus anshuiensis
TATATTTTATATATATATATATATATATATATATATATATATATATATATACGTAGTTCCATATTAACATGAATTATGGAATTAATGTTTTTTTTTTTTTATATTAATATAATGTTTAATAATATAATGTGGTTCATTAGGGGAGGGCCCTTTGTCTCTCAGGTGTGAATCAAAATATTGTTTTTTGTGAATGAGTGAGCAGGATGATTTTCACATCATTTTATAACAAAACCTACCACATCCAGTTCTCAAAAGTCTTGTGGACAAATGTTCTGTATGTGTTTCATGGCCTTATTTCAGTGACTTATTTTTTTCACTAACCACGCATTGTAGGATGTAAAGGTCTACATCCACAAATGTAGTGCACAGGTCACCTTTATGGTGCATTTATGGTACTTTTTTGTTTAACAGTTTTGGTCCCCATTCACTTTCATTGTATGGAAGAGAATAACAACATGAGGGTAATGATGACAGAATTGTAACTTTTTGGGTGAATTATAAATAAAATTTAAACGTTCATTACCGTCCAAAAGTCTGGGCTTGGTAACATAATTTAATGTTTTTGAAAGAGTCTCTTCTGCTCACCAAGGCTGCATCATTTTATAACAAAACCTACCACATCCAGTTCTCAAAAGTCTTGTGGACAAATGTTCTGTATGTGTTTCATGGCCTTATTTCAGTGACTTATTTTTTTCACTAACCACGCATTGTAGGATGTAAAGGTCTACATCCATGTTGCTTACATGTTATTGTAGCCCAGTTTGTGCTGAATACAGTGTAATCAGACTTTAACCATTAATATGTTTTTAAGATACTGACAAAAGCACAAATGTCAGGGTATGTCAAAACTTCTCCAGGGCCCCAAGACCCCAGAGGGTTAATATTCAAGGAGATAAACATTTCTAAGAACTTACAGATCACAAAGCAAGTAAATTGCAACACTGACTCATTGCAACAGACCCAGTTAATTTGACACGGCCATGTTCATAGCCCCAATGCTGTCATGAAAAATATCTGGAGTCGAGGCAGACTTCAGTTGAGACATCAAGATGTCAACAAATCACCTTGTGATGAAAACATATCACACAGCAATATGCCAGTTCTCTGATGCAAACATCAAGTCTCCTGATACAGGAGATCCACAGGCCTAAAGATGTACAAATACTCATTCTGCTGAAGTTAAGCAATGGCAGTGCGATGTAAAATCATGTCCCACACTGTTTAGCTATGAGGTTTACCACTAAGCCACTTCACTGTACTGTCATTTGTCCACTAGAAAGTTGTAAAACAAAAGCTTCGTCATTCTCACATTTACCACAGCTGTAGTATACTTAAAATAACACAATTCTCCTGGTCTTATTTGTTTTGTGTGGTATGTCACTCTAAAACAATAAAAAAAAACTCAAAAATCAACATGTATGATAAAGACAGCATGTCTTACTGTAAGAGAAATGGTGTTTACTATTGCTAAAACGAGATCCTTTACGCCCTCAGCTTTTCTCATACTGCAAATATTTAGACATAAATAGAGCAAACAAAGAACTACGGCCTTCTAACACTCGAGTTGTTATGGTTTAAGAGATTATGATAAGCATTTTGGACAGACAGAGGTTGGGAGTTTAACATGTGCTACTGGACCGACAGCAGGCTGTGAGTATTTATGGAAATTCACGAGTGTGTTTGGAGAGACAAGAAGTGGCAAGTTCAAGCTATACTGAAAGGTTCAGCATTACTCTTTCAAACACAGGGTGCAAAATAGGACCTGAAAAATACTCTTAAAAACTATATATATATATATATAAACCTTCAGAAAATGTTAATTGTCATCCCTAGGAGATCAAAATAAATTTTGGAAAAAAAAGAGCTTGTTTTATTACTTTTTTCATTGTTCTCTTCTATGAGGTTTGCAACATTTTACCAAAATTCGAAATGTGTAAATACAGTTTAAAAACCTGATTTGTGTTGGTATTATTATTATTTATTTTTTTCACAGTAAACATTAAATAAACATCTATGTAAATAGTCAAACAACTGTTTGTAAATGTTGACTGTCAGAAAATGTTGACTATCATTCATAGAAGGTCAAACTAAATTTGAAAATATAAAAATATGAGCTTGTTTTATTATTTTAATTTAATTTAATTATATTTTATTTTATTTTACCTATTTACCAAAATTTGGGGTGTTTAAATACAGTTCAGAACTTTGATTATATTTATTATTTTGTATTTCCATGCAGTAAATATTCAGTAAACATCTATGTAAATATTGTTTATTGAAAAAAAAAATGAGGGGGGGGGCACTCAGAAATTGCTAGTAAATTTCACAAAGAATTACAAAGAAGATTGAATTAAACATGATATTGTATTTTCTTGTAAAACACACTCCTACTTTCTTTAGATTTACAACTTTGAGAAATCATTTTTTTAGACTTATATCATCAATGGCTTTTTTATCCTCTTAAATCAACAAGCCTGTAAGAATTTAAACATGGCAAAACATCCTATAGTCAAACAGAGAGTTTGCGTTATTTTGAGCTTTAAGTAGAGATGTAACTTTAAGGCAATGACAAGGGCACAACTTGACAATAAATGTTGCTAATTTAAATCTGAAATGTTATTACACATAGCAAGGCACTTTGTATGAACCTCCCAGAATATCTGGCTATATATATTACAGTATATATAAAAACATCAGCTTGTAAAGCTCTCAGTGTTCAGAGGTGATAGGAATAGCAGTTATGCAATAACCCCAGTTATTAATACCAGTGCTAAGACCCATTAGATGATCAAAAGATCAAGCCAATTATTTCTAGACGACTAAACTATTCAGACCACTCAGATTGTAATACCCAATATAATGATATTAAAGACATTTTTGCCCAGAGAAAAAGTAACATTTCTCTTTATGAATGTGAAGACCATACAAAGCTCAGAGAATCTGACACCTCTGTCCATTTGAAGGCAACAGCTGGACGAACACAAGGCTGAGGCCGTGACCTGCAGTTGCTATGGCCAAACTCTGTTTGCAGTTTATCGAAATAAAATCAAACCAAAACTGTTAGGCGAGGTGGCATGTTTCTCAGTTTCTGAATGCTCCATTAATCCTCCATGTTTGTTATGCCAGCCTGTTAGCACTTGTCTAAAGCACACATGCACAGCTGACCACCTAGTAGACAGAGTCTGCATTCCTTCCAGCAAAACACTCTGTTATTTGTGACCTTTTAACAAGAACCTGTTGATGGAAGCCGTCGTTTACTCTAGAATATTCATATAGAAACTATTCAAACCTGTGCTGATTCTTTAGGCTCAGATAGAGCAGCATGATAACAGCTCTTTGATAAAGCACACATGCACGGCTGACCACCTAGTAGACAGAGTCTGCATTCCTTCCAGCAAAACACTCTGTTATTTGTGACCTTTAACTGTGTAACAAGAACCTGTTGATGGAAGCCGTCGTTTACTCTAGAATATTCATATAGAAACTATTCAAACCTGTGCTGATTCTTTAGGCTCAGATAGAGCAGCATGATAACAGCTCTTTGATCGATACCATGACATTTTGAGCAGCCGTGTTGTGGTCAGATCTGGGTCTAGTCATGCATGCAACAGCACAAGCCTTAGAGGCTAATGATGACCATTTTCATTTCTGGGTGAATTATACATAGAAATTAAATGTACAATACCATTCAAAAGTTTGGGGTCGGTACAATTTTTTATGTTTTTGAAAGAAGTCTCTTCTGCTCAACAAGGCTGCAAAAATACAGTAATATAGTGTGAAATATTATTGCAATTTATAATATAAAACGTTCTCTATTATTATATATTGTAAAATGTAATTGATTCCTCCTCTCAAAGCTGAATTTTCAGCATCATTACTGCAGTCTTCAGTGTCACATTTGATCCTTATAATATGCTGATTTGCTGCTCAAGAAACATTTCTGATTATTATCAATGATGAAACTGATACATTTTTATTTTCAAGATTCTTTGATGAACAAATTTCAAAAGAACAGCATTTATTTGAAGTAGGGATTTTTTGTAACATTATAAATGCATTCACTGTCACAATTTAATGCCTTCTTGTTGAATAAAAGTATTTATTTCTAAATCTCAAAGACCCCAAAGGTGTGTTGTGGTCAGATCTGGGTGATTCAGTGGTCTAGTCATGCATGCAATAACACAAATGTTCTGATATCACATATCCAAGTTACTGAGCTCTAGTTTCAAAACAAATTGGTGCAATAGATCTCAGATGCATGCAATGCGTGTAAGGCGCAAAACACTGACTGGTGGTCGGGTGGAGCGTTTTAACCCTAAATGAACCTAATAACTAACACAAAGAGTGATGCTTAATTGCCATAAAGATGGACAAATCTTGCATTGTGGTTTAAAATTCACTGGCATGCTGCCTTTTAGCAACAATGATCTCCTAATGGAAATGACACTGAAGAGCTGTACACATTCATCAGCTCATCTTATCTAGAAATCATTTGGTGAACGTACAGGAAATGGTTAAATCTTTGAAAACAGATCATCAGCATGTTTGCACAAAACAACAAATGCTAGAGACAGACATGAAAAGCCTTAAGAATGTCTGAACATGCAAGATACTGCTCAGCCTTCTGCTTTATCTTCACCATAGGTATGTCATTTTCATCATTTATAGAAGCAGGGATACTACGTATAGTTTCATTGGTATTTAAAAATGTGACATCAAATATAAAATGATTATTAAAAATGGTTTTATTAAAGACAGAATGACAATGAAAGATGCTTGATGAAGTCTGTTGGTTGCAAGAGTGTGTTAGAATTAAGTAATTACTTACTTTTCATGGAAAAACTACTAGGTCAACACATATTCTAGTAGCATCAAGTCAAGTCACCTTTATTTGAATAGCACTTGATTATACAATACAGATACAGATCATCCAGTTCAGCTCTCTTCCAGTAGTGTCTGTGCAATCAGTCAAGCGTCCCCAACTAAGCAAGCCAAATGGCGACAGCGGCAAGGAACCAAAACTCCATCGGTGACAGAAATGGAAAAAAAACCTTGGGAGAAACCAAGCTCAGTCAGGGGACCAGTTCTCCTCTGGCCAGACAAAACCAGCATGGTGTGGTTTAATTCCATGCTGCAACACAGGTCAGATTGAGCAGAGGACTCGTCTGGTTCTCGTGGTCTTGTGCCGATGGTTGTCGAGGTGACGAAGTCTTCACAAGGGATCTGTCTCTAGTTGATATGGTCTCTGCTGACATTCAGGGCTGTAGAGGTCGTCTTTAGGTGCTGATCCACATCTGGTCTAGATATGGACTAGATTCGTATGGCTACGGTGACCTCGGAATAAGAATGAAACAGACTAATATTAGCGCAGATGCCATTCTTTGTACGATATAGCGAGTACATCGGGTGTTATGGGAAGTGTTCCTGGTTCCGATTGACCTAATTAATGCAGCCTAACAATCCTTTAACGGATTTGAGTTGCGATAGTGTGTTATGTGAATGCCTTGTTAAAGAGATGCGTCTTTAATCTAGATTTAAACTAGATCTAATCAAGTGTGTGACTTTAACATGTAAGTATCAGTTACAGATTAGTGTGTGGACAGACAAATCTGATAGTGTTGGAAGATATTATTATTAGTAATATATATATAGTATTGTTTTTTGTTTGCATTTTTTAGGAGTTCTCAGGTGTCGGTGCTGTAATGTGTTAACAGGAGGAAGTGATCGCAGATAAAATCTCACTTCCTCTCGCTCAGATCTCGACTGTAAGCGAGGAAGCTGATCAGAAACTTAGTTTAACTCATTAATGACACTCTATGAAGCTAAAAGCAGGCCTGTGTGACAAAAGAAACTAAAGTGTAGCAGACAGTAAAATTGTGAGGCTAGGGAACAGATTTACTAAAGAGGGCAAATTAGCGTTAAAATTGTAGTTCTGTGTGTGATTTACTGACAATGCGCAAAATAAAGAACACAGACGCAGCCGGATCATAATGACCAACGCAATCTACCCAAGAGCAGCACAAACAAGGTGCATGTAATCTACTAACAACACAGGCGCAAATGGGTAAAGACATGCTTTTCTGAGCGGTAAATAATGGCGCAAACACCAGTAAACTAGCGCAAACCTTAGTAAATCACATTGCATTATTCATTTAAATACTCTCCTCCCATACATTTTGCATCTGAAGGGAAACTCCTACAAATGCATATGCAATAAGGTCAGAAAAGGCCTTTTCAGTGCTAATTTCTCACTGCACGTCTTTAGTAAATCCTGACAGTTGTTTTTTAAAAAGGGTTTGTGCTGATGCAAGCTGTTAGTAAATCTGGCCCTATATGTATAAATATGTGTAAAAACAAAAACTGGAATTCTTTACAATAAAGTCCTATTAGCATTAACTAAAAATGAACAATACATTTGTTACAGTATTTATCAATCTTTAACATTAGTTACTACAACTGTTCAATATGTTTACATCCAAAGTTGCGAATTTAACTTTTGTGCAAAATTAGAATATTGCATAAAACATTTGCGGATAAAGTTTCCCACATGTGCGAAAATAAAATCATCACTTCCTAGAAACTGACACAAATTATCAATAATAAAAACGAAGTTTCGGCACCCAAGGAAGCCTGTGGCTCTTTTTTCCTACATAATAAATGACTTGTAGAGGAACGCAATAACAAACGCTGTGATGATGTCTTGCATTTGGAGGCGGACGATGTTTGTGAACGCAATCATGGGAGGTGATTATACCAAACCATTTTGATGACAGACTTCAGCTTAGGCATTTCAGAATGACTAAACAATATTTGAGTTGGTGTGTGTTAGGCATGTGCCGATTACCGGTTGTAAGGTATACCGCGATTTTAAAATTTCACGGTTTCAAAACCGCTAATATTTTCCGTTATACCATTCCTGCGGTATGCGCTGTTTTTCATGTCTCCTCAAAGACTGAAAGTGTAGGAATCCCTCAGGTTGAGTGCAGTGTAGAGAGTAACATGACCCTCCTCCTCCTGTTGGTGCGAGCGAGCGGTCAGTCACGTGTGTACTGTGTAAGACGGCCGAACTTAAGAAGCTTCCTCTGGAACTCACGCGATCGGCAACCGGCCGTTTATTGTTTTATTGCAGCTCGTCTCTGTTCTGGACTTGCACAAACTGCGTTGCAAAGCAGTCATTCCAAAATATAAAAAAGGTGGATGGAAAGATTGTTAGTTCAACTCAATTAAATGATATTAACAAATACAACTTTTGATTTTAATGAAGTATAAGTAAATGCTGAAATTAACATTAACTAAGATTAATAAAAGCTTTAGAAGTATTTTTTTTATTGTTAGTTAATGTTAAAAAACTATGTAAAAAAAGGAACCTTATTTAAGTATCACCAAAATCAAAGATGTTTCGAGAAAAGGTCAGATTGAACCTCTAATGTGAATAAAACAAACTTAATACTACATTTTAAAAGATTTAATGTGCTTAATTTTACTTCAAGGCAACATTATATAGACCCCCATTACATAGTAATCTGATGAATTTTGAATAAGGATACTTGACTCATATTTTACAGATTGTTTGTTGGTGACGCATGTAAAGGCACAAGACTCTTCCAGTGATGAACCAGGTACAAACACACAGTCCAAACCATACAAAACCCATTCAGATCTAAACACTGATGTTTCTTTCCTGACCCTCAGAAACCAAATATGCCATCATAGGAGCAGGAATTGGCCTTTTCTTTTCCATCTGCTTTCTGCTAATCAAAATGTACATCATCAAAAAGCAGGTGCATGACAATGAACTATCAGGTAAGTGTTTTCCTATAAATCTGATAAAAAAAAAAATAATAACAATCATGGCTTTAATCAAATCTTCATTATTTTTAAAACTTGGATATTTTTAAAGACACACCACTAAGAAGAGCATCTGCACGGTAATAACATTTTTATATGCAAATTACACTTTCCCATACCAATATAATCATTATATAGTTACAAAACATTGATTTGAAAGTGAATCTCATAAAATGATGACCTCTGTTTTTAAGGACCATTGATGTGGAGAGCAGAAGGGAATGAAATGTCTTCCGAGGATGAATTAATACAGTCCTTTGTAATTCTATAGCAATTTGATAGTTTTATTTATTAAATGGTGGCCAGTTTAGGCCTATAAAACAAATGATTGTAAATTCAGCAGAACAGTACCATTGCTGTGCCTTCATGAGGTCATTCTGTGCTTTTTGAGCCATACCCGCTTTTATGTGAATAATATATATATATATACTGTACTCGGAGCTATATATTCATTAATTGTAACATAGAAATATACTGTTTGTATCAAGAGCATAAAAGATTTAAACCAGCTTGTCTTTTCATTATGAGGTCATTCTGTGCTTTTTGAGCCATACCCGCTTTTATGTGAGTAATATATATATATATATACTGTACTCGGAGCTATATATTCATTAATTGTAACATAGAAATATACTGTTTGTATCAAGAGCATAAAAGATTTAAACCAGCTTGTCTTTTCATTTAGAATCCATTTGTTGTCTTTGATCATGTTCTACTTCCTTTATTCATCTGTGGTGTGACAACTAAATCTACATTTCTATGTCATCAAACATGACTGTATATTTCTTAAATCGGCAAAACTGACTGTAAAATTGTTAAGTCTACAAAAAATGAACAGCTCTGAGTACAGAATCTGATTTAGAGTCATTACTCTTTATTAAAATGCATCTCTCTTTCTCTCTCATGCTTAATCTACAGTATCAGAAACACATAAATGTAATTTTTCACCCTAAATGTTATTTTTTTTTAGAGCTATCTTGAGTCTTGCATTTGCTTTATCTTTACTCTAAATGTATAATACATATATCTATATCATGCAATGTCACACTTTATCCAGATGAGGGCAGTCAGTCCTTTCCTGCTGTTCCACATCTGTTTCCACTATCAGTTAAAAAACAGTCGGCTGTCAGTCTCAAGAACCAGAATATTGTAAACAAATACATTTACTTCTGCTGGGCCATGAGGCCAGATCAACTACAACCCACTGAGTGAACCTGTTAACATACCAGGAACAGACCAAATAAACAATGCCAATACATATCTGAGAATTTCTGAGTAAACTACAACATTTCTACAACTACAACACATCTTGATGATTATATATATATATATATATATAATTTTGAAACTTCTTGCTGTGTCTGTATGCTCTCTAAATCAGTCAAGAAATGTACCTTTCCATTGTATTTAACTGCATATAAGCACACAAGATGCTATGAAGTGTTTCGCAATAAACCTCGTTTATAACTGATAGTCTTCAACTGGACTGGACAAAAAATACATTTCAGCCTTCTGACGTATAGTGTGTAGTCCTATACAAAGGGGGAGGAGAGAGGGTGTAGACTAAGTAAAAACAGAGCTGAGTGTCCCGTCTCAGGTTACACAGAGAAGGAGAGAAAAAAAAAAGAGTAGAGGAATTCGTTTTTTGTGAAGAGATTGAGCTGGAGTTGCATGGAGCCCATCAGATTGGAGAATGAAGATCTCTGCAGTGCTAACAGCTCTCCTGACTAACCTCTTCTTAGGAAGTAAGTGCAATCTGTCTGAATGTCATTTCAACTGTGATGTTATTCAGTGTAGCTGGAAAATCTCAGTCTAGGTGTTGCACGTCAGTGACTTTTTTAATGCATGTGTTTCTTTTTTATTTTCATATGTTGATTTGTTTTTGTGATTTTGAGAGTTTGATTATAAAGCTCAAGTTACTGTCTAAATCAGTCAAGCTGATATATGTACAGTGCTTCAATACAAATGATATTTCCGTTTCAATTTGTCTTTTTCCTGGTAATTTCCTTTTTCTCTCTGGCTACTAGTAAGTTGTGGTTTCTGACTCCTCCTTCACTAGCATATAAGGAATATCCTCAATTTATGTAACTTAAATCCTATTTCTGTCTGTATTTATATACATGTGGTCACTCCGAGTTTACAAATAGCACAACATCCTCACAGAAAGAAATGACACACCAGGTTGTTTTGTTCCTTTAAAAATGCTTACAGCTCATTGAAAATTGTAATTGTGACAGATTTTGTGGAATTAGATTTTACATCTGTTTTTTTATATATTCGTTTTTATATCAACTTTACATTCAGGCTATATTTCTACATATTTAAATGAACATCCATTCAGATTCATAACTATACGTTTGATTTCATAAATATACATTCAAATGTATACATACACATACACATATATATATATATATATATATATATTTATATATTACTTTTTACTTTTATGTCATTATTTTGTTTATATATTTTATAAAATTTGATCAAAAATAAATACAGTATAAACAGCAATATTGTGAACTAGTATTAAGATTTAAAATAACTGCTTTCTATTGTATTATACTTTAAAATGTAATTAATTCCTGTGATCAAAGCTGAATTTTCAGCATCATTACTCCAGTCTTCAGTGTCACATGATCTTCAGAAATCATACTAATATGCTGATTTTTCTGCTCAATATGTCATATAATAGATCTATTATAATTGATATATATATATACCATTGTAATGTAATACAGAGCCAGACAATTTATGGGGACGTCTGTTTGAGATCCACCCAAGTAATGTTCTACAGATGGCCTGTCAAAAACTCATTAAGGAGCAGCAAGAGGGTCTGGAAACTCTCACTTTTAATTTCCCAGCAAGCATTGCTTTACAGTTCTCTTTAAAGTCTGCAAACAAATTGCTGGCTTATACCGCTGAGACACAAATTACTTGTGTTTAATAATAATTTTATCCAGTTAGAATTCATTTTTCTTGAATATTGTAGCTATTTGGGAACAGTTCACCCAAAAATGAAAATTTCCTGAAAACGTACTCATCCTCAGGCCATCCAAGATTAGGATG
This sequence comes from Sinocyclocheilus anshuiensis, assembly GCF_001515605.1. NCBI lineage: Eukaryota > Metazoa > Chordata > Actinopteri > Cypriniformes > Cyprinidae > Sinocyclocheilus > Sinocyclocheilus anshuiensis. The sequence continues at coordinate 1,262,885 of NW_015542451.1, forward strand.
AGTTTGTTTCTTCATCAGATTTGGAGAAATGTAGCATTGCATCACTTGCTCACCAATGGATCCTCTGCAAGTGAATGGGGGCCGTCAAAATGAGAGTCCAAACAGCTGATAAAAACATCACAATAATCCACTCCAGTACATCAATTTCTCCAAATCTGTTCCCATCAATAAATAAACTTTTTTTCAAATTTTCATTTTGGGGGGATACTATTCCTTTAAATGGTGCATTGCTCTGTGAATAAAAGATTTATTTGCTTTATATATTCCGACTACAGATGTGTGCTCAGCTATCAATGTCACAGTCACACCGTCTCCGTTCAGTGTGGTGGCTGAGGGGGAAAACATCACCCTGTCCTGTCAGGTGAGTCAGCGGCGGCGGGCAGCGAGTCTGCCTGTGGTGCGGTGGATGTTTCAGCCGGAGTCAGGAGGAGAGGAGCTGCTGGTAGCGCGGGTGAACATGCGGAGAGCCAAGTTCTACGGAAACTACACCAAGAGCTTCTGCAAGCCCAAAATTAAACTGACAGTGGTGAAACAGGGCAAGATATACAACCTCCTCATCATGAACATCAGCAGACAGGACAGGGGTCTTTACAGCTGCAGGGTCCAGGAGTTCAAGAAGCATCATGAACGATGGAAAGCTTCGACTAACAGCTCGGCCTCCACGCAGCTCAGAGGTTTGTCCATATGTTGTTGTGAGAAGGGTTGGAAATTAATGGATCATTGGGGCAAAAATGCCACCAAAAATGCCCCTCAAATTTAAGACAAAACATAACTATAGATACAATTCACTACAGTTTTCAGCTGAAATGAACACTGGTAGCAGTAAAACACCAACAACTTTTGTTCATTTTCACACAAATTATGATTATTAAAAACGTATATTTGTGTGGTTCCTCGCACAATAATATGTTATGTCCTCAAAATGCTTTTACCACAGTGCATGATTTGTAAACTAATACATTTTGACATTTGCATCACATAAGCGGCTCCATGGGGGTTTACAGCAAAGCAGAAAGAGAAAAGCGGGGTCAGAGACTCCACTAGATCAGAGTTTCCCAAAAAGGGGCACCAGAGTTCGCTGTGGGTGGGCGTCGCCTGGCCTACTTAAAGGGGTCATATGATGTGATTTCAATTTTTCCTTTCTCTTTGGAGTGTTTCACCAAATCAAAATTGGATGTTTGTGGCTTTTAGTCCATGTGTGTTAACTTTGAGACCTGCTACATATGAGTGCCAAACATCTACAAAAGTTAACTTTTAGCAAAACACTTCAAATTTACAGTCTTTCCCTTTAGGTAATTCTGACCAAAACTACTCTTGATCGACTCATCTTGTATACAAATGTTTGTCAAATCGACCAACAACAAGCAATAGCAAGTAGCAAATCCAACATATGCTCATTGGAAAAATGTGCCTATACCTATATTTTTGTAAAATATGTAGGCCTACCTATAAATACAATTCACTACCCTTTCTAGCTGAAATGAACACCGGTGGCAGTAAAATGGCAACAACTTGCATTCCTTTTTACACAAATTATAATTACAGTGCAGATTACCAATTATTAAAAACATATATTTGTGTGGTTCCTGGCACAATATGGCCTCAAAATGCTTTTACCATAGTGCATGATTTGTAAACTAATACATTTTGATATTTACGTTATACGTAATCAGTTCGATATATTTGCCATTTCTGACTTAGTAAACTTGCTTGGTACCGCACCCGGTACAGCACTGCACTTGTGATGTGAAGCACGAGTCACGGCAAAAGAGCTCAAAGACTTGTAGAAGCAAGATAAAATGGCATGATTGCTTCAGCAAACTAAAAGCAACTGGTAAGAGTTGAGTCATATGTGACCCTGGACCACAAAACCAGTCTTAAGTGTCCATTTTTTTTTCTTTATAAATTGAGATTTATAAATCATCTGAAAGCTGAATAAATAAGCTTTCCATTGATGTATGGTTTATTAGGATCGGACAATATTTGGCCGAGATACAACTATTTGAAAATCTGGAATCTGAGGGTACAAAAAAATCCAAATATTGAGAAAATCGCCTTTAAAGTTGTCCAAATTAAGTTCTTAGCAATGCATATTACTAATCAAAAATGAAGTTTTGATATATTTACGGTAGGAAATTTACAAAATATCTTCATGGTACATGATCTTTACTTAATATTCTAATGATTTTTGGCATAAAAGAAAAATCGATAATTTTGACCCATACAATGTATTTTTGGCTATTGCTACAAACATACCCCAGCGACTTAAGACTGCTTTTGTGCTGCAGGGTCACATACAGTATGTGCCACTCAAACTTCTATTTCAGTAATATGTCAACACATGAAAGAACATGGTCATTTCGTGGGGTCTTCATTTTTGAAGGTGTAGAAAAAGCTCTAAATTTCTGTTTTTCAAAAGGTATTAAAATGAGTTAATATATATATATAATACTGTAGTCTAACAGAAGTTCTTTCTTTAAGTGTATGTTGGAGTTTGTTCTTGACAACCCCAAAAATACACTTTCAAGTCAACATGAAACACTGTTACTGCCGTAATTTGGTGAGTGAAACAGGATATTTTATCCTTCATGATTGCGAAAACTGATAAGAATAGAGTCAAGCAGAGGTATTGAAAAGTAAGAGAGATTCATGACGTCAGCTGCAAAGGAAAGTTGTTCTATTTCAGTAAAATATTACAAACACTTTTTTTATTTGGAATAATTTTTGCAGCACATGATAAATAAGACCTAGAACTTGCATTAATAAAGTAAACAGGATCCATTTTGATTTCATGTTAACTTTAAAATGAGGTTTACTTGAAAAAGGTGGATGAAAAGCCATACAGTATAATGACACTTTCAAGTCAACATGGAACACTGTTACTGCCGTAATTTGGTGAGTGAAACAGGATATTTTATCCATCATGATTGGGAAAACTGATAAGAATAGAGTCAAGCAGAGGTATTGAAAAGTAAGAGAGATTCATGACGTCAGCTGCAAAGGAAAGTTGTTCTATTTCAGTAAAATATTACAAACACTTTTTTAATTTGGAATAATTTTTGCAGCACATGATAAATAAGACCTAGAACTTGCATTAATAAAGTAAACAGGATCCATTTTGATTTCATGTTAACTTTAAAATGAGGTTTACTTGAAAAAGGTGGATGAAAAGCCATACAGTATAATGATGACGTAACATACAGTAAGGAAATAAAAGCTCCACATCCAGTTATTACTGTATGCACAGATACCCTAGACTCTAACTGGCTAAACTAATCCACACAATTGCACAAGACCCTACTGTTACTAATTACTTAGTAGGGAATGATTATATACTCAAGTTGATGCATGAACATAACTAAACATAACTAACAATTCAATTTAGATAAGAATTTGTGCTCCTCATTTTACAGTAGGTCATCCAACCAATGAGATAAGTGAAGTAATCTCAAAACCAAGCCATACCACAAAGCTCAAAACTTTCTTTCCCTAAAACATGATCCCATTTTCCACTGACAGTGTTCGTAAGGAGAACCGTTGAGCATCTCTGCCATGTGAGGGAGGATGTGGTGCAGATTTAAATGCACAGTAGCACAGAGAAAGCAGCGAATAGTGACCATGTTTGTGGGTTTGACGATGCTGTAGGGAGATGTTTTGTATGACTCTTGTCTTGACAGAATGTGCTGCAAATCAAAAAAACTTTTATTGAAGGCTGTTTCTGTAGGGGGGAAAAAACTAGGTTTGAAGTAAATGGGTTGTATTATTTATGCATTTTTGTTGTGGCCATTTTTCATAGAGTGTGATCATTCATATTGCAAAGACAGAGGAAAATGTTGTTCACTTTAAATTCTCAACTTTGTATACACTTCCATATATTCACTACTTCTTTTCATAGCTGAATGCACTGTGGTGGTGCAGTGAAATCATTAATAGATGCAGCTGCTCTATTGAAACATGCATCTCTATTCATGCATCTGTGAGGTCCTCAACAAATGACTTTTGGCATCCTGTTAAGTGACAGAAGCCTTCAGTAAACCACTGAAGATTTTGTATCTGGCTCTTCTTTTTTTTTGAGCCATGTGACTCAATAGAGCTTTTGTCCCTCCCCAGTTCAGTCAGGCACGAGCAAGAGCTCCAAAAATAAGCACATTTCTGCAGCAGCCATGAATAGAGAAATAAATACTAGTCCATGTGCAAGCAGAAAAAGCAGAAGACATTTACAGTGTGGTTAATAAGAATGCATAGACAACTGGAAATACCGTACATGTTCTACATTCTAATTCTGTGTCAAATGCAACAATAGATTCTAAATAAGACAATAACTAATGACTTAAATAAGCTAGTCAACCTGCTGTTTCTGTGGTCTAGCGGTTAGCAAATCAAACCATTCCCGATTCCCAATAATGTCCCCTCTTCTCTTTTCTCTTATTCCATAAAAGGGGTCATATCATGCGATTTCAATCTTTCCTTTCTCTTTGGAGTGTCACAAGCTCTTGGTGCATAAAGAAGATCTGTAAAGTTGCAAAGACTAAAGTCTCAAATCCAAAGAGATATTCTTTATCAAAGTTAAGAGTCAGCCACGCCTACCTAAAACAGCTCGTTCTAACACGCCCCCACATATCTACATC
>NW_015542451.1:1267646-1293990 GCF_001515605.1 Sinocyclocheilus anshuiensis
CTTCCAAAAGAGGACGATATCTGCTTCGTCATGCCTGGAGCTGATCCGTGCTGGTTGCTGAGGAAATCGCGCTGTGGATCGCCGGATCGGCTTTCACCGTGGACGAAGCGGAGTCCAGCCCGGGGTCGTCACATGTGGTTGCCGCAAGCCCACCGGCCGCTCCTTCGTCGAATCAGGCGGCCGCACCATTCTCAAGGCCGCCTGCCTCCGCTCACTCTAGCCCGCTGTGTGTTTCGGTGTGAAAGCGAAACTACTTTGTTTGGTCCAAAAGAGGACACTACTAGAAATCAGTGGTTAAGTTGTATTTACAACACTGTTCCAGAACAGTTCAACCCAAATATCCAGATGTGTGCAGCACATTTTAGCTTGAGGTATTCGGCCAATCACAACACACTGGATAGTTGGCCAATCAGAGCACACCTCGCTTTTCAGACCGATGAGCTTCGTAAAAATCTACGCATTTCAGAAAGCCGGGGCATAGAGGAGAAACAATATGTGGAAAATAATGTGTTTTTTGAACCTTAAACCGCATAAACACATTTCATTACACCAAATACACAAAATAATGTTATTTTTAGCAACATCATATGACCCCTTTAATAAAATGCTAAAAGGTCCAAAAAATTAATGAAAATTAATTCATACTCATTGTATACAGAATATTGCCAAGCTTAATGATATTACTAATGCAACTGGAAAATGCTCCTCTACCTAAATTTTTGCAAAACTCCAAAAGCGTACCTTATACATACAATTCACTGAAGTTTCCAGCTGAAATGAACACTTGTGACAGTAAAACACCACACAAATACATTTTGATATTTCCATCACATAACCAGCTCCACATATTTGGCTTTTCTTACATAGCAAACTTACTCAGTAGCGCACCCGGTACAACATTGCACTTGTGATGTGAAGCACTCTGGTACGAGTCCAGTGAAACACGAGTCACAATAAAAGAGCTCAAAGACTTGTAGCAGCAAGATAAGGTAGCTGGTTTCAGCAAATGCATTTTTATCTCTCGTTTGCTTATGTTAACACTCTCAGTTAGGTAATAAATAAAGCTTTTTTTTCCTGTTTTATTGCTTAACTTACACTTACACTTCTGTTCTGACTGAACAAACCGGATCAATTCAACTCATTTAATTCAAGTGAGTTAAATTTGCTCTTTAGTGGTCTGTTGCACACCCAAATAGGCAGTTAAACTTCCTCAGTAGCCAAGGTGGCTGTGTCTGTTGGGCCAGCTAGCCTTACTGTCGTAAGCTGCTGTGGTTATGGGTATTTCAGGGCATCACAGTGGGTGTTAGCCAGGGCCATATCCAGAGAGAAGGAAAGCCTCACTGCTGTCATCCCACACACTACTGCCCCTGCAATTTACTTGATTTAACTGCATGTGCCATGTAATTAAGAGGATCTGGAGCCACAGTGATGAGTGTGCAATTCTCTCTTCTTCCTCTCACAGTCCATGTTCTCCCAGCCAGCAAACCAAAGGAGGAACTGTGGAGTCTGTTTGAAGGTAAGCCACAAAACTGTTCAACCATATTGTCTTGGACCAACAAAAACGTGTTACCAAACACATTTCAGATGCAGTGAATAGTCTAATAGAAATGGAAGGAATTGCAGGTTTTCTTAAAGGTTTAGTTCACGCAAAGATTAAAATATTTTTAGGTTCCAAAACCATATTACTTACTTTCTTATGTGGCAATGACTACATTAATTTGTAGAACATCCTGGCTCTTTTCTGGCTCTTTATCATTCTTTTCTATACAATGAAAGTGAATGGGTATCAGGACTTTCAATCTTCAAAATGACATTAAAGCACCATAAGTGGTCCATATGACTTGTGCACTATATTAGAAATCTTCTGAAGTTATTACAATAGCTTTGTGTGGGGAAAAAAATATATATATAGCAGACATTTATTAAATTATTGGTAACACTGTACGGTCTGACATTAACAGATAAATAACACAGGACTAATGAGTAGCACTACATTAACACTTCAGCTACCGCTATTAGCTAATATGTAATCATGATTAACTTATCAGAAAGTAGCAGCAAATTTAGGACAGCTCATTATTTGTTAATCAATAATTGCTGAATGAGATCAGTTTAATTAAAGGGTTAGTTCATCCAAAAATGAAAATTAGGCTGTGTTTTACATTAGTTACTGTCTTGAGAAGTGAAAAGTTGCGTATTTGTAAGAAACAAATCCATCATTAAAATGTTTTAACAAAAAAATCAGGAGAGAAATCTGCACAGATCAAGCAACAGCTCTAAACAAATATGTGAGTAGATTTTGATATGAGAAGACAACAGGAGATGGACCTTTTCACTGGAGGAAGCGTTATTAAGGATTATGGACTTGTATTTTAGTTAAAAACGTCTTAATGCTGGTTTGCTTCTTACAAACATGAAGCTTTTGGCTTCGCAAGACGTGCATTGATGCACTGGAGTGGTGTGGATTACTTGTGGATTATTGTGATGTTTTTATCAGCTGTTTGGACTCTCATTGTGACGGCACCCATTCACTGCAGAGTGTCCACTGCTGAGCAAGTGATGCAATGCTACATTTCTCCAAATCTGTTCCCATGAAGAAACAAACTCGTCTACATCTTGTGTGTTTTCATTTTTGGATGAACTATTCCTTGAATGTGCATGTTAATGATGCTTCTAATGATCTTAATTATAAAGTCTGCTCATCAACATTTTTTCATATGCTCCTTTTTGATAGAAAACTATCATTTGGTCAAGAGTCCACAGAACAGGTGAGAAAACATGAAAAATTATAACTGTAGATGAGAAGGATAAGCTTCTTCACAAACTGAAAGCATATTCATGTGTCCAGTTCAGGCGAGACGGTCACTAGTGTCATCAGTCTCTCTCCAGCTCTACCCAAGAAGGTGAGAAAGTACAAGAAAAATAAAAGTGTGGAGCAGCCAGACCTGCCACCAGAGATACCGGCTAAAGGTAGAGTAACATTCCCAAAATGACCTCTATATGTCACTATACATTATTTATGAAGTATATAAATCTTAGTTTAATAATAACATATTCCATCTCAGCCCCTATTGCAGACAAAATGCGAAAGCCGAAGCTTTTAAAACCTCAACCCAGAAAAGTGGTTTTGGTAAGTTACTTGAAAGAAATACACAGTAATTTGTTAGTTGTCCTGCAGAACTGCCTGTTGTTGTATTTAATAGTTTTATGTGAGCTGTAACTCTACTGTTGTCCCGAACCAACAGCCCAAAATTGCAGAGGAGAGTCTGACATACGCTGAGCTTGAACTGATGAAGCCACTGCCTGAAGCCAAAACTGCAAAGACAGGAACGGTGTACGCTCAGATACTCTTTGAGGACAAGCCGGTGTAGCATTACATATTTTTTGCAGAAAGCTTTATTTATAATAACACAATACTGATTTTATTTGTCACCATTTTTCTGATGTTTTATACATGCAACCTTAAGTGAACTGTACATATTGTATATTTATATTCTTTACTATGTTGACATTTTATCTGTGACAAAAAAAAAAAAACACAGTTAATTATTGTCATCCGAAACCTGCAAACTGTAACTAAAAGGCACATAAATACAGTAGCTAACCAGTCTCAAGAAACAACGTTTGCAAAAGATTATCTAAAGGTAAACACCAACAAAAATTATCCATTTAAATTTGCCACAAGTTGCATCTGTTAATTTACTAATTATTTATATGAGGACATTTTGCACAAATACAGAGTTCTGGCATGAAACTCTAGATGGCGCAGTCCGATAGGTCTAACTCCATCTGACCTAATGACATCATTATCACATGGCACAGCTGATTGGTTCTCTCCTGTATCAGTAGCCAATGAGCTCGCTGCTCAACATTCAAATATGAGACAAGTGCTTGCTGTAGCAGTTGCAGCTTGCTTCAGAAACCCTCCACCTTCCCCAGCTCCACCTGTATAGATCTGCTACGAGGTGATTCATGTATGCTATATGGAGGTTATTTCATGTATGTTATATTTGCAGCAGCAGTATTTCTTACATGCTCACAGCAGCATGTTCTGGATGTATTGGCAGTAGCAAGTCTCGGTACTTGCTCTGCCGCCGCAGCAGCAGCAGTGTAGCAGATCTATTCCGCCAAGACCAAATACATTAACATTGTCATGTACATTACCATGCCAATCCCTCTGAGAGTTGTCATGACGGAAATATATTTTAACAACAACAAAAAAAACATGGAAATCTTCCCAGGAATGTTCTGGGTTCTACAGAGATTCATCTCTACAAACAACTTCTGTGGCCTGCGCTTGATGTGTTTTAGCTTATATTAATTATTCTCTATTATTTGTGCTGTAAAGTTGTGTAAACCATCCGTTTAGTGATGAGACTACTTTTCTAGATGGATGAATTTATTTATGCATTACCAACACCAAGTGTTTTTCCATTTAACAGTACTTTGTGAATAGTTACATCTCATCCCTTCATGTTAACTTTGCTGGTTTTCTGATCAAATTATGGCGTTTAAATGCTTTATACATTATTGTAACCAAAAAGTTCATATAACTTTGAATAGATAAGCTAATAAGTGATTTTATCACACTAGACTCGTTAACATGTAAAAATGTTAAATATAATGTAAATGTTGTGGCTTTTGAAACAGTACTTTAACATTTGTTCCAGTGCACGACTTTCATTACACACTGATAAAATTATTTTCTTACTCAGTATATGTGTCTTGTTTACCACTATAAATCATTTCTAAACATTCTTACAACCTAAGCAAAACGACATAAGATATTAAGTCTTATTTTCTGAGAAATGTATGAAAATTAAGGGAGTTCAAGCTTAAAACAAGAAAAAGTATCTGTCAATGGGATCAGAAAAATAAACTTAATTCAAAAAGGGGAAACTAGAGTTTTTTTTTCTGACCCCAGTGGCAGATATTTTTTCTTGTTTTAAGGATAAACTTGCTTAATTTTCAGTCATTTTGCTTCTCAAGTAAATGTATCTTGATTTGATCAATTTTTAAATATCTGTACTGGAAAACAAGACAAAAATGCTAAGTAAATCATTTCTCCGCAGTGTAAGAACATTACTGTTAATGTGATTTATGTTTGTTTGTTTTCACAAGACTGAATCATTTCTGTGATAAAGGAAAGCAGGCCACAGAAGCTCAACTTGTGCTGAACCAGGAAAATTCCTTTAATGGTCCCTGAAATACTTAGAAACACACAGCGTTACTCTATGTGTTTGACGTCATTTTAACTGAAACAGGAAGACAGGGCGGGACATATCAAGCAGCCCGGCCCCTTTTTAAAATAGCCAATAGCGTTCGTTATATCACAGCTTGGGCTAGAGCCGTTGAGCTCCGTAAAGCCGCATTTGACAGGGTATGCCAGCCACAATCTCATCCATATTGCTATAAAATATAGCATTCTGTGTAGAATTCAAATAGCTCCGATACATTTTGTGGTCTGCGCCGACTCACGCATGTGATCCGCTCCGTGCTATCGTGTCTCTGGACCGGAGCAGAGTGTGTGTGCGGTGGTTAGCGTGACACAGCGCCAAACCAGACTCAATGGAAAGCATATTTACACTGTTTGAATCGTTCCCTGTCCCCTATATAGTGCACTACGTGCCATTCACTGTACAGAAAATACTAATTCTGTGGACAAGTGACTGATTTCAGCCGCGGCTTCAGCATCTATTTTATAGTGTAGGGGGCGGGGCTTCGGATTCTAGAGAGCATTTGATTGGACAGAAAGTTTGATGAGAAGCTGAAGTACGATATGATGTCAAAAAAATAGTTGAGCCGTTTTGGCGTTAGTGACGAACTGCAAGCTTTGAATGCTTATATCTTCTAAATGCGAATTTTGTCACTGTTTTGGAGCACACTGCCTTATAGATAACCTTAAGACTAACATATTGATACTAACACCCAAAAAAACTTTAATTTTGATTTCATGGGGACTTTAAATCTGACGAATTGCTCAAGCCTGTTTGTTTTTCTTTTCTTTTTTTTATGACTTCTTTTAATGGAAGAACCTTTTGGATTTAATAATGGAAAGCTAATGAAATATTAGGGCGTATCCATATCTGGAACAGACATACAGGCACCACTGATCTGACCTTTCAGTGTCTGTCTGCCTCTTAGGAATAAATAAGATACAATCTCTCACTTAAAGGGTTTTTGACACTATCACAGACTTTCTATGTGTAAGAAAGCTATTTAACTGTGAAATGTAAAGGGTCCTGAGAGCCCACTGCCTTCACCACTAACAAGAACCATCTGTGAACGACCTACAGAGACTCTCTGCTCAACATATGCCAAAAATATACTGTTTTTCTCTTCTGTTTCATAATTGTACTCTAAATTAAACATTTTGATTTACATTTTGAACCTGACTGCTTTTACTATGTACTGTACGTCATCTGTAATGTCCTAATTCTGACTCTAAAAAAGAATCATGTTCATTTTCTGTGAGGGTTCGCAAAGTTTCACATGTGTTTGTGTTTAAATGCGAGGTCTTGTTCTGAGGTCGATGCTGATCGGAAATGAAAGCAAGGTGGAGAAATACCTATCTGCAGTCCTTTCATATTAATACAGTAGTACATTTTTCAAGTCATGGTATTTCATTCTGTCACATTTATCTCTTAATGTTCCCTTAATGTAACTATCACCCGAAAATTAAAATGTGCTGTTAATTTACTGTGCGTCAGGCCATCCAAGATGTGACTTTTTTCTTCAGTAGAACAGTAGAAGTGGATTCTTAGCTGAAACCATTCATAAAGTGTAAGCCAATGGAAACCGGCGCTTTGAGTCAAAAAAAAGCATATCAGACAACAAAAAAATCATACCTGTGGATATATTGAGGTGTTATGAAGCTAAACAATCAGTCTGTGTGAGAAATTGAACATTATTTGCAACATTATTACCTGTAATCCAGAGCCTCATCCCCAGGCAAACGGTCCGGAGTGATGTCCAGTTTACAAACGAATCATTCATTTGAACCGATTCTTTTTAGTGAACTAGTGAACCAAATCGGACTGAAGCGTCTGAAACAGTTTGCAGCTCGAGCAGCACAGGTCTATAAGTTACTCAATCAAAACTCACTTTCAGACACCTGACAGTCACTCCGACTGGAAATTAGCCAAATTAGCGGGGTATCTGATTCTATGATGAATGAATCATTTAGCGCTCCAGTTCCTCCAACAGTTACTGATCTGAGGAAACAGTTCGACTCGGACCAAAGACCGAAGAGCTGCTGATGAACATGCGTAAACCGTACATTTGACATCATTATTATTGGGTGCTTTAATGATATAATTGCATATGTTACATCATTATGTAAACGAACTGGTGAATCAGTTATTTGAACCAGTTTATTGAAACGTGAAGTGTCCGAACGAACCAGTTCACGGAAAAGAATCGGACTTGCCCATTTTCCTGAGGCTCTGGATTACATGTAATAATGTTGTAAATAATGTTCAGTTTCTTGCACAGACTGATCGTTTCACTTCACAAGACCTCAATATATCGTCAGGAGCCACGGGTATTAATTTTGTCATGCCTGATATGCTTTTATTGACTCTCAAATTGATGGTAGCTGCTTGCATTTTAATTTTTCAAGGACCATGGTTTCAGGTAAAAAATCTTTAGTGTTTTACAGAGGGTGAACTATCCCTTTAACACACCTGAGAAAAAAAACTTAGTCAAAACTGTGTTTGAACAGCAGAACTGCTGATTTACACCCAACACTACAAGAGTTTGTTGAAATCTGTAACGGTCATGAGTCACCTTAAATATTTCACCAAAGGAGGAAAGAAAACATAGCTTGTGTTGCTTTAACATGCCCTAAATAAACCTAAAATAAACCTGAGGAGAAAGCCAGTGAAACATTAGACTACAAGTAGACACGGTTTAAACTAGCTCATAAAAGACAAGATTCTTTGAACGTCTTCCAGGTAAACGTTTATGAAGTAGGTCAGCTGAGCTCTGCACATGTCCTAAAAACAAAAAACTGAGCAGAAACCACATCCTTGATTCAAACAAACTTCCATTTGCCAGTTTTCCAGAGAACATCTCAGAGCTTAGAGTAACACACCTTCATACTTGCCATTTGGAAAGCTTACTGGATAATAATACAAGAGAGAGTTTAATCCGTTCCAACTGAGATCTACAAGCTGTTTACTAGCAAGGGGAATGAAGAATTCATAAAACCTGAAGTCACATCAGTTATGAAGTGTGTTATTATATGAGGTGAGGATAATCCTGTAAGTGACACTACAGCAGCACATGGTGGACATGAAGATCTCAGTAATACAATAACACAGACAGATGCACTAATAGCATGTGCTCAGGATGTGTTCAACACAGTCTCTCCAAACAACTGCAGATGCTCTCCAAAACAAATCATTAAAATACATAAATATGTCTCTCTTCCTCTAGTGTTTTAATATTGTAATAGTGCACTGTATTTTTATTTATTTGTTTTATTTTATTTTATGTTTTACAAAAATGTGTATAAAATGTTTACAGCAACAATAATAATAATACATTTATATTGCTTTAAATATTGAAAGTTTTGTAAATGACTACATTCAACCAAAATCTAAACCAATCATTAAAATACATACACACAAAAAACAAAAGGTGTAGTAAAGATGAGGTCAATTTGAAAAAGTAGATAAAAAAAATGCATACATTTTTTAAACAGCAACAATAATAATAATTATGTTTTTATTATTATTATTATTATTATTAAGAATAGGAAACTTATCTACTGCCTACTCTAGCAGTATTTATGGGAAATACCTGGAAAAATGTCAAACTGCCAAGAATCACTAAAGCAAATTATTAAATATTTATATTAATATAGTTCATATTTTGAACAAAACTCTAACAAGTGACTAAAATGCAGTGGTTGCCTCGAATTTTAAATGGCTACAGATATTTTCATTTAAGGCCAGTTTGCTTGTTATAAAGCAAATAAACAAAAAAAGTAATTAAAAATCGGCAACCAGTATATCGAAATCAGCCAGTTTGCTTGTGGAGGGGGAAAAAAATGGAATCGTAATAATAAATAAATAAATAAACAAAATTCACCATTGGTGCATCACTAATTAAAATACTACATAAAAGGCCTTAAATTGGAAGCACAGTCTAGGCTGATTTATTCCAGCAATTCTTCAATAGGCAGAACTTGTCTTTCATAAAAGCCGAGGTCAGGGATCTTGGGCTTAAAAAGGTTGGTGACCACTGCTCTAACCCCAAGTATTTGTTTCCCTTTGTTATATGGAACTTTTTGAGCAGACGTGGGCTTTTACTTTTCTTTTTGTTTTTTAAATTGAATGTTCATGAGTTTTTCACAGTAAATTTGGCATATGACTCTGTTTACCAATACTACTCGTGCATTTAGGGCAGACTGATGTCATCGTGGAGCTTTACTTTTTTAAAATATCTGACCTTTTTCTGGTGAATGAAAATATTTCAGCGAATTTTGCAAAGACATAACAACTCCCTGGCAAGTACCAACATGAAACTCAAGTTTCTCTTTTCTTTCTCTTCATCAACTGTTGCCAGCGAGCTTCAATTCCCAGTCATCACAAATCTGCCGTGTCCCATCATCGCTCTGAGCTAGGGCTGTCGCGATTCGTCGATTTTATTCAACTATTCGATCTTTAAAAATCCTCGACTTCATTTTGCTCGCGTCGACTAACCGGCAAAATACCGGAAGTGGCACATTTCACAGACGAGAATGTATAAAACACATTATTAGTCTGTTTTCCAAGGCTGCATGATATATTAAACCCATTTAAAAATCATAATTAAGCAAAATTGTGAATTCACAAACGCTATGATTTAATTAAATAATTATATGTGATGCAGTTCTAATACAGTAGCATATGCGCTTTAATTATTTACATGCGTGTAGGTTAAGTACATGCGTCACACAGCGGCTCCGTTCACAGTAGTTCCGCAGGAACTGTTATCATTTACATGTGTGAAGCGTCTCAAACTCATCTCTGCATGTTGTTGTGAGTTTGGGTTTATTATAACGTTCATCTGGGAACGCAACATGCGCCATTTCATCAGATTTGTAAGGTAAATCATTTATAAATCTACGCAAACTCAGGAGAATACATCGCGGTTTCAAACCCTCACTCTGAGTTTACACGTTTTGATGTCCAACATATTCTTTTAATTACAGTGGCTATAGCATTTCTGTCCTAAAGAAATGGCCAAATATGAAAGATTAAGTGGACATTTGAATGAAATGGTGCTTGGTCAATATTAAACAAGGATTAGATCGCACAGTAATGTGTAAAAATAATCATCAGGCCGTTGGCGCCCTCTGCAGGCCTTTGTTGTAATGCGTAATGTACATTAGCTCTATAGTTTATAATACATTATGTATTTTAACAATTTTGTTCAATAAAACCATATCATTTCTTGATTTTGATACTTTATTTGAACTAATTATTATTGCGTCATTGCTATTATATATGTATTTTAAGTAATTGTAAAGGCTACTGTTCACTTACATCTATTTTTATTACCACAAAAAAAAATATTATAACTATAGGGCACTTTGTAATTGAGTTTTACAGTTTTATCTTTACCAAATTCTGTTTTCCATTATTTTCTGGATTCCATTTTAATGGTTCCATTAAATTGTAATAATCAAAAGCATCTCCAATTAATTGATTTTATTTAAAATAAAAATAAAAAAAACGTTTTTTGTTTTTTTTTCAGAAATACTGCACATTCACATTTTTCTCCTAAATAAATTCTGGTAAATAATATTTCTGGTAAATATTCCTTTAAAAAGTGTTTTTTGATTATAATTTTATTAGTAGTAGATTAGAACACGTGGATATGTTGTCATTCTTACACTATACTACTGAACTTTGATTTCAGTGATTTGGACGATGAGATGGACACTTGCTTCTTGCACGTTACTTTTTTACTTTTGGATTTCATTTGGTTTAATGATATATAGTTTAATAAAATATTCTTAAGTAAAATTTTCGATTTTTTTTTGTGGGAAATTAATCGTTTAGATTAATCGATTAATCTCAAAATTAGTCGATAGATTAATCGAAATAAAAATAGTTGTTAGTGGCAGTAAAATTTTCGATTTTTTTTGTGGGAAATTAATCGTTTAGATTAATCGATTAATCTCCAAATTAGTCGATAGATTAATCGAAATAAAAATAGTTGTTAGTGGCAGCCCTACTCTGAGCATCCGAGCGGCTCTAACTGGGCATGTAACAGAATGAGGAGGAGAAAACAAGAGGCTGTTTGGCTTCTCAGAAGCAGAAAGCAGATCCGTGCGTGTGAAGCAGCCGTGTGTGAGGAAACTCTGAAACATCCAAGCAGCCCTTAGATCACCTTTCCACACAAGCAATTTGCTGATGGGCATTTGGCGAGGATATTAATGTTTAATTTAGTCACAGATGCACTAAAGCATCTGAAAAAAACACAGAGCACCAAAAAAGATGCTATAGTGGTAGTTTAAAACAAATATAGTTAAATAACACCAACTAACATAATTTGTGAAAATTACTAGAAATTTCTGAGTGGATTATTTTAACAGTAAATATAATGAAAATAATAATTTAAAAAAACAATTATTTTATGTGCATTTCTCTTGTTTTTTTTAATTGAATCTTTATTTTATCCAAGTGAATATTGTTTCAAAGTAATTTATTTTCAGTGTACTTTTCACTTTTTAATTGAATGTTTATCTTTTTTAACAGTAAATACAATGCACAATTTAACACAAATCCAAGTTATTGAAATATATTTTTTTTTTTTTTTTTTCAGTGTACTTTTCTATTTTTTCATTCAATGTTTATTGGATGTTCACTGCAACAAATCAAAATTATTTAATTAAAAAAATAAAACACTGCAATAATGAGAAAAAAAACTAGTGATGTTATAGTGTGCAAAAAGATATTTTAAGGTCTTTTAAAACAAATACAGTGAAGCACCAAAAGGTTTCAAAAACAGTCCTCATACAACACTCTTAAAATCTGTAAATATTACTAAACAAAGCACTTTCCCTGGCAAAAAGACCATCTATTAGATAATGACAGCAGTTTGGGTGGGTGACGATGTATTTGCCAAGTATTATGTGTTGCTGGATCATCATTTTTTGTTGTTCTTGGAGCAACATCTCCATCAAACAAACATAGCCATTATTCTAATTCCTAACAAGGATGTAGATCCGGAAGAACATCCTACTCAGCAGAATGACACACGTCCTGCTTAGCAAAATGAGGGGATATATATAATGATCCAGACCGGCTGTCACCTTACCCAAATGACCTAGATAACAACCCATGTACTGATCAAAATACATTCAGTGTGACTGAATGGCACTTCACCTCAAGTCGCCTGCATGTGTTTTGTCTGGTTCAAACATAACTCCCCCCAACTTTACTCATGACTCGTCTGAGATTGAGCTGAAGAAAAACAAAAGCAAAGTTGCCGTTCAAAACAAGACTTTAAAAGATAAAGCATGTCCCTGGTTGTTCACATTACATTTATTTCTTGATCTACAAGAAAACGCATTTATTTTTTCAGTAGTGACATGCATGTTGCATGGTCTCTGCTGCATACTTTCAAAATACTTTTGCATCATGTATCAGGTAACTAAACATCAAAGCAGTTTACTGCCCTCTATCGGTCTTAAAATGCAATGGCAAATGTAGTGATAATTTGCGTGACTGTAAGTGAAATGTTATACTTAACAGGTCAAAAATAAATCTAGTTGGGATTCACTACTGTGAGATATATCGTATTCCTTGTATGCCGATACCATGGCATACCTGCTACTTATCTAACAGAAAAACTATTTTCTCCACCTACTGTAAGATCTAGGTCATGCTGCGTAAAATGAACAGGCCATCAATTATCAGTATGTAAAGGGTTAAACTTTCAAATTAACAAAAATAAAATAAAATCAAAAACTAAAAACAAAATCAAATTAAGTAAAAAATAAAAAGAAAAGTAAAATAAAACAACAAAAACAAAATCAAATAAAAAAGTTAAAAAAAATAAAGTAAAATAAAAAGTAAAACAAAAACAAAATGTAAAATAAAGCTAAAACAAAGCAAAACAATAGAATAGAATAAATAAAAAAGTAAAATAGAATAAAGCTAAAATAAAAAAGTTATATATATATATAACAAAATAAAATGAAACAAAAACAAAATAAAGTAAAACAAACTTCTAAAATATATAAATACAAAAATAAAATTAATGAAAATTAAATAAAATTAAAAAACTAAGTAATATAAAATAAAAAGTAAAACAAAAACAAATTAAGTAAAAAATAAAAGTAAAATAAAACAAAAATTAAAACAACAGAATAAAATAAAGTAAAAAATGAAGTAAAATAAAAAGTAAAACAAAAACAAAATGTAAAATAAAGTAAAGCTAAAACAAAACAAACAAAACAATAGAATAGAATAAATAAAAAAGTAAAATAGAATAAAGCTAAAATAAAAAAGTTATATAAGTTATATACAAAATAAAATGAAATAAAAATAAAATAAGGTAAAACAAAAACAAAATAAAGTAAAACAAAATTCCAATACAATGAAATGAAATACAAATAAAATAAGGTAAAACAAAAACAAGATAAAGTAAAACAAAATTATTAAATATATAAATACAAAAATAAAATAAAATAATTTTTATTTACTTTATTCACTTTAATTATAAAAGTGTGGAGTAATTTAAATCACATATACAGTAAGAAGTTGAGTCCAACTTGCTTTCAGGAATAGTTTACATTCAGCCAAACTATATCCATTTCTAACTAGCTCTCTGCCAGGTGCTGATCTCAAAAGATAAAGGTTAACCACAAAAACGAACCACATTAATGCTGCAAAATATTGTTGCAGTGACATGCATACTAACATTTGTGCATAAATATAACACATGTTTCATCTATTAAAAAACATGTCACTGTAAATTGTGCTGCTCACTCAGAAAGCCAACAACAAAGCAATAAAACTAGCAGGCAGAACAGTTGCCTGGAGATACAGCCAAACAGACCCGTCCTCATGGAGGCCACGCTTTCACACTCAACCCAGAAAGCCAAGCAACAAGCAGTGCTCTCTACTCAGAGGAAATGAAGTGAGGCGAGTTTACCCCGCTGGTTTTTACTTACAGGGTTTCCGAGAGAAGCTTCTACATTATTCACACCGACGGATCTTTAACAAAGACGGCCCGGGATGATATGAACAGAGTACCAGATCTCGGAAACGTACAGACGGGACTGTCTTCAACTCTAAACTGCTCTGAAAGATACAGATCTAATCACAGCAGGTAAGAAAGCATCGTTTCTTCACTAAATAAAGCATTTCTGTAGTGACGTTGCTTTATGCTTGCCATTTTCACATATATCTGCTTTAGGCACCTACTAGTTAAGAAACTATTATCGCACTCTTCATTTTAAACGGTAAGCTGCTGATTATAAAAGCTTCAAGTCTGCAGCATGTTTTGTATTTAATGTGTTTGTTTTGTTTTTCATTGCTAGGATGCACAAAGCTTCCATTAGTTAACTACAATAGATAATAGATAGCATGATCTAACAATGCAAAATGTTTCTTAATCTCAATTTCAACATTTACTAATACAGTATTAAAATCAAAGTTGTATCTGTTAATGTTATTTATTGCTAATATGAACTAACAATGAACAGTTGTATTTTTTATTAACTAAAGTTAGCAAAGATATAATAAATAAATAGTGCAACAAATGTATTGCTCATTGTTAGTTAACGCATTAACTAACCTTGACTAATGGGAACTTGCTGTAAAGTGTTACCAGTATTGCCTGTATTTGGGTTCAAATAACAAATAGCTTGTTCTGTAAAACAGCAATGAACAATACGTTTGCCTAATTTATTAATGTTAATTAATGACAACTTCTACTGACACATTTGTAACATTTCAAATTGTTTAAATAAAAAATATTAATTAATAAAAATGAACATTTAACAGCTTTGTTCCAAAACTTAGTATGTTGCATTGCTGCCTTCTAAGGCGTCTTAACTGAAAGACTCTTCATAGGAAGCAACTCCATGCAACAAACAAGAAACTTTGCTAAGGCAACAAGAATACGCTTAAACATATATATGAAATATATAAATTCTAAAAGATAAATCACAAACATCTCTCTCATGTGAAGTGCATGGGAGACTTGATTCACAATCTATTTCAATCGAGTTTGACATTAGCAATATATATACAATATATGTAAAACACACATTTGAATTTATTTTTTGTTAAACCACTAGACTGCACAATAACTCACTGCAGCACTTTAATAAACAACCTTTTGCTTTGCATATGGAAATTTGGCTGATTGATCGTGCGATTGTGGGCAGCAACGCAAAGCAGATTCTGCACTAAGCTGATTTAATATTTTGCGTTTTTTAAACTGTTATAGATTGATGTAGTAAATGAGAATCATTTAAATTACAAAATATATTTTAGACGAATGTCTTGTTAAAGATTTTCAGCTTCGTTCAAGGTAATTAAATCAATAGTTTTTCAATAACCGAAGAATATGTAAAAGTATGGTATTTAGGTAAAGGCACAATAATTGACGTTAAAAACAAAAATTTGACTGACTTTTCCATTTGCTGGCATGGCTAGATTCAAATGGTCAATATAATTTATTAAAAGTTGGTTGTCTACTTTAGAGATAATCACTATATTTATATTATTATAAACATATAAGGGAACGGTCATAATAAAATATGACGTTGTTTATTAAACCATTTTATTAAACCAAGCCATATTAAATAATTATGGTGTCTCTTTCAAGCAGTGTAAATGTTCCTGTATTTTTTTATTTTTTATTTTTAATGAACATATACAAATATATATATATATATTGCTATTTAGTATTTGTACCAATACTGGAGGAATGTTGCCCCATGCTGTGAGCTTTTTACATTATATATTTATTTTTTATATAGAAAACAAACTGATTTTATGATTACTTTTCACACAAAATATGTTGCTTTATCAATGTTCAGTAAAAATAAATATATTTCAATCATACATGGTAGTAGTGAAAAACAGAGTTCATTTGCAAAAACCGATAACTTTTCAGAAATCACGTTTTTTTTATTGCGCATTCCAAGTAATATCAATCAAACTGCAGTTGGGTTGTTTTGATTAAGTAATAATAACTTAAACAAATACAGGTAATTTACAAAATCAAAGTTCATTGAAAGTATGTTTTTTTTTTACATATTAAAAGTTTGTTTTATAGCAAAAGCAGATAACTCCAACAGTCGGGTTTTTTTGTTGGCAAAAGCAGATAACTCCACATTTCATGTTTTAGAGTTTAAAACACTTGTTTAATCTTTGTAATCTCCTCAGATGAGAATGTAGACGCCTGACAAACGATGTTGTGATCATAAACTGTATGGATGTGATTACACGCAATACACAGAGCTTTTCCTTCACCAGTGTAACGCGCTGCTTTTGTAAGCTTCCGTGAAAACGTTTCAGCTTTTATTTTCCTTTTTCGCCTGAAGAAGATATCACAGGTTCATCAAGTTCGTCAAAATTATCCATCCTCGATCCCTTTGTCAGCTTTGACAAAACTCCTCTCAGCTTGCACGTCTTTTCAAAGTGAAAGTAGCCTTGTCACCTGAGCTGAATACAGCGCGCTGATTCGCTAAAATGGACTTATCGGCTTCTGTTCAAAAACAACAAGGGTGCTTCTCGGCTTCTGCAGTAAAACGAGAACTCGCGATGCCTTGAAAGTGAACAAAACCGGCTTTTTTGACAAAACGTGTTTAGGGTTCAGATCGTGCTATATGTGGAGAATAATGCACGGCAATCAGCTCTTTTTTTTTTTAAAGTGGCATTTATCTGTTTTTTCAAATTAACTCTTCAGATTTTCCTTCAGGTGTGCCTTTAACCCTACCCCAGTACACTAGTAAACACACAGTATTGGGGTCACATAGTACATTTTAATTTGAATATTTTTACTGATCCATTTATTGATTTCAGTATATGAAATCATTCATTTCGCTCACCTCATCCACCATTTTAGGTGGACTTTGTCAGTGCATTATGGGATTGATTTCTTCACTAATGATAGATGCATTGTTGCCTTAGAATTTGACCAAAACAAGGTGCATTGTATTGTTCATAAATAGGGTAAAAAACATAAACAATGTTGCTTTGTTTATAGACACAATGGTGAAGGGGAAGAAGAAATCAAATGAACCATCCGGTAGAAAAATCACACTCAAGATGGCCAAGAACGCTCTGAAGGTGACCGTAGATGGTAAGCGTCGCCTCGACCTCAGTAACATGGCGATCGCCACATTTCCAAAGTGCATCCTGAAGCTCTGCGACGTAGAGGAGCTGGACCTCAGCCGCAACCTTCTCAAGAAGATCCCAGACACCATCAACAAGTTTGTGAACCTCCGCTCGCTCGACCTGCACAGCAACCATCTGGAGCAGGTTCCTGCGGCAATCGGCCATCTGCATAACCTCTACAGCCTCAACCTGTGCAACAACCATCTGACTACCTCTGGCCTGCCGCATGAGCTAGGGCTCCTGAGGAACCTACGGATCCTCAACCTGGGAATGAACCGCATCGAGACTCTACCTCCACCTGTGGCTGCTCTCAAAGAGCTTCAGGAGCTGGGGCTCTTCAACAACCTCCTGACACATTTGCCCAAGTGCATCCAAAACCTCCCAAAGCTGCAAAGGCTGAACTTCAAAGCCAACCCCATCCCTCCGGACGAGTCTCCAGAGGTGGACTGCATCCAGAGAGTGGAGTGTCTGTATCTAGTTCGGGAAGACTGCTTGTGTACCGACTGCCTCAAGAGGTGTAAGGAGGAAAGAGAGAAGCTAGACAGTCGAATGAGTGCTGCTTCTACACTCAAGAAATCCATCTTTGCTGGGCTCATAACGCCAAACTCTGTAGCTCAGGAGAACCAGGCTGTATGGAGGTGAACGTGTAGACTAGTCTAAAGTGCCGAATAAATCCCGTCAATCCCAAAAATATTCCAAATCCACCTTGTCGGCATGTACACTTTTATAAATAAAGGTTCTTTATTGGCATCTGTGTTTCCATGAAGAACCGTTAGCATCCATGATAAATGTCTGTTCCACAAAAGGTTCTTTATAGTAGAAAAATTTTCTTTTAAAGGGATAGTTCACCCAAAAATGAAAATTCTGTCATTAATTACTCACCCTCATGTCATTCCAAACTCGTAAGACCTTCGTTCATCTTCGGAACACAAATTAAGATATCAGTGGTTCAACCTTCATTTTATGAAGCTATGAGATTACTTGTTGTGCACAAAGAAAGCAAAAACAACAACTCGTCAAATAAGTCGTTATTTTTGAAGTCGTATTCTCATAGCTTCGTAACATTACGGTTGAACCACTTATGTCACATGGACTATTTTAACGATGTCCTTACAACCTTTCTGGGCCTTGAACGTGGTAGTCTATGGAGGGTCAGAAAGCTCTCGGATTTCATCAAAAATATCTTAATTTGTGTTCCGAAGATGAACGAAGGTCTTACTGGTTTGGAACGACATGAGTGTGAGTAATTAATGACAGAATTTTCATTTTTGGGGTGAACTATCCCTTTAAGAACTGATCACTGAAAGGTTCTTTGGGAACCAAAAATGGTTCTTCTAAGGAATCATTTCGAAAACCCCTTTTGGGAGCCTTAATTTTTAAGAGTGTATAGGTAAAGAGGGGATCTAATTCATAACACTTTAATGGAACATTCATTATTGATTTTACTCCGGTTCGCATTGAATGTGTTGAGCACTGTTGAATACATTTTGTCATTTAGATCCTAATCCTGTCTAAATGTGCATATAAATTTGCATTAAACACTGCATTACCGTTTCGTTTCATAAAATCACAATAAACTTTCTTTCATTTGAAAACAATTGTTGCATGTTCATAATAGGATCCCCAATGTATCTCTATGAGACATGGAAAAAAAGGAAGAAAAAGAGAGAGCCGGTATCGGTCTTTTTTTTTTTTTTTTTTTGGTGTATCATTGACTTTCACATCACAAATTAAGAACATTGATTCTGTGAAGACTCAGATAACTGATGTGAAATGTAAGATAAATGACAGAAGGTAGACAGGTTGTTGGGTCTGAGTCCAATTCCTTACATCTCACTGGCTTTTATAAAACACAATATCAATGCCTTGTGCAATAGTCCACTAGTATTGTTTCAGTTTGTTTTGTATCATATTTGATACATCAGGCTTTTATGGCTGGTGCAGTATGATGTAGTGAGAACTAGTGGAGCTCATACTCCTCATAGACCTCAGCTTCATTCAGAGGCCCAAACTAGCAAAAATATGCAATTTGGTGCAGATGTTATCTATGTATAACTTTGGTTACTTCATGAAAATCATTAAAGATTTCACAGCAGTGTACCACAACCTGAAGGTGGACGTTTTTACAATTATACTAAAAGACATTTTACTTGCTAAAAAAAAAAGTATAAACTATCAATCAGACAAAAAGCATTTGTGTTCAGGTTTATCATGCAATAGCTTCTATGCAACTCTAGGGAGCAGCAAAGAACTAAACAGCCTCAGTTCTCACTGCTGCCCCCTAAAGGAGCTACAGTGACATTACAATCACATCTGGAACGTGTGAGCATTAAACCTGTAATTTTAAGGGGTCATGATGTTGCTATGTATTTAATAAAGTTTTAGGCTACATGAATAAATATAAATGTAAAATATTTGAAGCTAAAATCTGATATGTATTCAGGAAATACCAATGATAATTAACTACTTAAATCACAATTTAGTCACTTCCCAGGGACATGGCAATATGAGCTTCATAACTATAAATAAAGTGAGATCTGGGCAGAATGAAACTTATAAGGTCAGCAATACCTTCCAAATACATATGACAGTGCTTTACCAAATAGATGAATGACTTTCACAATCATCTACTTTTGTTGTGAAGAAGAACTGGTGAATGTTATTATGTCCATATTGATTTTTTTTCCTAATTTCTCTTGAGGAACAGTTTCCTAATTAACGCTCGGCTCAATTCTATTGATTCTCCCACACTGGCACTGTTTTGAGGATCTGCTCGTGACATGACAAGTGATTTTAAATGTCTGAAAAGATTTCTCTCTGTGTATTCAGTGAACATAAATACAGAGGATTCTTGAAATAAATAATTTGAATGAGGTCTGTAATCTGATTACTCCCACCAGAAGTCAAAGTAAACTAAACTCAGCACTGCTATTAGGCTAAAGTGGATCAACGTGAAGCTAAAATAGTATGGAGGAACAAACATTTTCCACAGAAAATAGGCCCTGACTCTGGTGGTCCAAGTAAGAGCTGTAAAATAATACCAGTAATCCAGTAAAAACCAGCAATGGATTACTTGAAAATCACTTAAAATGTAAAAAAATAAATAAAAAAAGAACAATCTGATTGATGAACTCTACATGAGTAATTATATTGTGTTTTTTTCACAAACATTAGACTACATCACCTTTATAACTGTTTCAAAATGTTAATTTCAGGAGATTCATCTCTTTCCGTATAATAAATAAATAAATAATATAATTAATAGACCACTCTGGTGGTCTGAGTACAAGATCTGTAAAATAACACTAGTAATCCAGCAAAAAACAGTAATGTATTGCTTGAAAATCACAAAAAATATGAGAATGACGCATTCTACATGAGAAATTATATTGTGTTTTATTCACAAATATAACCCTACTACATCAGCCTTATAAGAGTTTCAAAATAAGTCAATTTCATAAATAAATACATACATAGAAAGAAAAATAAACATCACCCTTATAAGAGTTTCAAAATAAGTTAATTTCATAAATAAATAAATACATAGAAAGAAAAATAAACTCTGTATGTTGTGAGTACGAGGTCTGTAAAATAACACCAGTAATGAGATTACTTAAAAACAATTCAAATTAAAATGTTAAAAATATAAGTATAATGCATACTACAGGAGAAATTATATTGTGTTTTATTCACAAACATAAGACTTCAACCTTATAGCAATTTCAAAATAAGTTTATTTCAAGAGATTTAACCATTTAAATAAATAAATAAAATAAATAAATAACTAGTTTCTGACTCCGGTGGCACAAATATGAGGTCTGCATTATCATTTTAAAAATCTTCTCCTGTTGCTCCATCACTGTATGTGATGTCTCTGGAGGTGCCCTCCTGAATTATTAATACTTCATAAAATCAATAAGTCATGTGAAATTGCATCTCAGTCAACAGAGCAACAACAGCACTAATCAGAATTCATCTGAACGATCGAAGGTCTATTGAACACTTGCTCCCAAATGTCATAATAGACTGACTGAGGGTTTGACACGGCAGTATTAATGTGATTCTCAAATATGAATGACATCTGTCATTTTGAATAAAAAATCAGTGATTTTTTTCTTCTTTTGAGTCATGTGAAAGCTACAGCCGAGGACAGACGTCAGCCAATCTTTTCAGTATAGCTTCAAGGTAATGTATCTTAAGCCTGAGCAGAATAGGATCTTTAATGAAAAAAACTATATTTTCAAAGTCATCTCAAGATCAAAGAATCCAGCAATGACGCTCTTATTATCCGACATCACTGAGAGAATAAACATCCTGACCGCTCGCAATGGACAAAGAAGCATTTTGAACAAACAGCTAAATCATCAACAAAACAGCTCATGTGGGTATAAAATGACTGGACAGTCAAGTGCATCCCATCTAAGCATCTGCCGAATAGGATGTTTATGGGAAATAAATCATTTTGTGAAAACGTAGATGGGCATTTTTCCGGGCAGACCTCACATTAGCTAGACTGTAATTCCAGAAAGATTTTCCGAATACACTGAATCATCGCACCATCTAACCTTTAACATACACGTCATTAAGGAGCCTCAAAGGGCACGAGTCGATAAACACGAGCTGGGAGAGAACAAAGCTCTTTATTTGAGAGGGTAGAGTACATTTAGGAATTGGCAGCTCAGTGTTGGTTACCCTCGGCCTGAAGCAGCAGCTCTCGGCCCTGGTGGGTTGAATGAGGTTTTTATTGCGGTCTCATTTAGGTC
The DNA here is from genome assembly GCF_001515605.1 of Sinocyclocheilus anshuiensis. NCBI lineage: Eukaryota > Metazoa > Chordata > Actinopteri > Cypriniformes > Cyprinidae > Sinocyclocheilus > Sinocyclocheilus anshuiensis. The sequence goes on from NW_015542451.1 coordinate 1,289,767, forward strand.
TCCATCAGGGCTCTGCAGGCCTCCTCCCGCCCCCACCCATCCTTTCTGAGGAGCAGCTGTGGTCTACAGGGCTGAGCGTATTGAATCGCACTGGTGGAGCCGCTGCTATTATCTGCCATACTGGGGGTGGCTTAGGAAAACGACGGGAAGAAAAGGAAGACAAGGGCAGGAGGAAAAAAAAAGGGTGGAGAGAACGCTAAATGGAGATTTGAGACAGGCAATTTGTGTAATTTTGCAGTTGAGCACTCCAGTATCCAGTAAAATAACACCAGTAATCCAGTAAAAACCAGTAATGGATTACGTGAAAATCATTTAAATAAAAAAAAAAACATGAGTATGACATGCTACTGTATATGAGAATTTCAAAATAAGTTAATTTCATGCTGCTATTATCTGCCATACTGGGGGTGGCTTAGGAAAAAGACGGGAAGAAAAGGAAGACAAGGGCAGGAGGGAAAAAAAAGGGTGGAGAGAACGCTAAATGGAGATTTGAGACGGGCAATTTGTGTAATTTTGCAGTTGAGCACTCCAGTATCCAGTAAAATAACACCAGTAATCCAGTAAAAACCAGTAATGGATTACGTGAAAATCATTTAAATAAAAAAAAAAACATGAGTATGACATGCTACTGTATATGAGAATTTCAAAATAAGTTAATTTCATAAGATTTATCTGTTCTTATTAAAATTAAAATAATTAAATAAAATACATTAAAGGGATAGTTCACCCAAAAATGAAAATTCGGTCATCACTTATTTATTTATTTTGTGTGTGTGTGTGTGCATGTTTATGTGGTTTATGAGGACACAAATTTGTATAATAACATGGGTATGACATAGGTATTACAACGAGAAGGTGATTTATGAGGACATTTTCAGTGTCCTCGTAATTCAAAAGGCTTATAAATAATTCAGAATTAGTTTTTTTGAAAATCTAAAAATGCAGAAAGTTTCCTGTGAGGGGTAGGTTTAGGGGTAGGGTTGGTGTAGGGCAATAGAATATACGGTCTGTACAGTATAAAAACCATTACGCCTATGGAGAGTCCCCATAAACCATAAAAACAAACCTGTGTGTGTGATTAAAACAGCAATTAAAAAGTTTGGGATCAGTAAGATTTTTAATGTCTTTTAAAGAAGTCTCTTATGCTCATCAAGGCTGCATTTATTTGATCAAAAATACAGAAAAAAAAATAATATTGTGAAATATTATTACAATTTAAAATAATGGTTTCCTATTTTAATAAACTTTAAAATAAAATGTATTTCTATGATGCAATGCTGAATTTTCAGCACCATTGCTCCAGTTTTCAGTGTCACGTGATCCTTCAGAAATCATTCTAATATATATATATTATAATCAATGTCAGGAACTGTTGTGCAGCTTAATATTTCTATGAACCTGTGATACTGTTTTCAGGATTCTTTGATGAATAAACAATTTAAAAGAACAACATTTATTCAAAATAGACTTTTGTTGTTTCCTATTTTAATAAACTTTAAAATACAATTTATTTCTATGATGCAATGCTGAATTTTCAGCACCATTGCTCCAGTTTTCAGTGTCACATGATCCTTCAGAAATCATTCTAATATATATATATTATAATCAATGTCAGGAACTGTTGTGCAGCTTAATATTTCTATGAACCTGTGATACTGTTTTCAGGATTCTTTGATGAATAAACAATTTAAAAGAACAACATTTATTCAAAATAGACTTTTGTTAAAATATTAATAAAAACTATAATAATATCTCATTGATACTAAAATAACACTGCTTCTGACTGGTGCTCACAGGCACATTTCGTGACTAGCTTGAGTCCTATTTTACCAGCTGACTAGTTACTTGCAGATTCAGTACTGGACTGGTCCAATAGTGCACATCTCTAATGGAGATATGTGTACACATGTGAAAGATGCAGGCAGTGTGAGAAATCCCCAGAGATGGAGGAGCGCGAGTACACATGCCTGAGACCAATTAAGAGGCGGGCGTCTTTGCTCTTCAGGGCAGCCTGCTGTAATCATACACACTGACTGGTCAATGTAGAGGAGCACATGATGAATAATGCAACGCCTGGTGGGTGTGGATCAGCGTGTGCACGCGTGTGTCGGTGAGTAAGAAGCGGAGAGCGAGCATGTGCGCGTGTGAGTGTGTGTGTGTGTGAGTGAGGAATCCCTCCCCCAGCCCCCATCCAGCCGGTGCCTGCAACATGAGGTCAGCGAGCTAGCAGGGAAGAGAGGAGAGAGCGAGGAGGAGAGGAGCAGGAGGGAGAATGTGCCGAGAGAAGATCTGAGGAGGAGGAATATGCAGAGCAGAGGAAGCGCAGCCCATCGATGGCAGCCATGCTGAGTCCAAAGATCAGACAGACCAGGAGAGGTACAGTACGCTGCATTTGTATTTCATCTGTCGGCTCTCAGGGGCCACACGCTGTACGTGCTTTCATCTCACAGCATCTCTGCTTCAGCTGCTCTCAGCACATTGGCTGGATCAGCTCTCATGATACTTGAACTGTGCGATTATCGATTATACCACTGATCAATGATATATATATATATATATATATATATATAGAAGAATCAGAATCAAAATGAGCTTTATTGCCAGGTATGTTTTCACATACGAGAAATTTGTTTTCATGACAGAAGCTTCCGCAATATAAATTATTGCTTTTAATATATTTTGATGATCGTATCAATTTTATATATAAAAAAATAAAAATATTACATTAAAATTGAGAAGCAGGTGTAACTGTTATGAAAGCTGCAAATTACAAAATACATAATTTAGTAATATTTTAGTAATTTGTCCCATAAAAATGTGACTGAGTACAACAGATATATCTTTTTGTGACATATTGCATTTGACTAGGCTAATAAATCCGCCAATATTTTGCCATATTCCGATATTTACTGATATTTTGCCATTAGCCAATATTGATTATAAAAATGTTCTAGTTTCAGCGTATATATTTACATCTCAGTTGTTGTAATTAAGTTGCATTCACCTTATATTACATATCAGCATTATATTTGCAATAATAGATGTCCATATTTGGAAATAAATACCCGTATCGGTCGACGACTATGTAAAACAGCTGTGATAATTCAACTATTTACATCATCAGAATTCTGAGTTAAAACAAGATTAGGATAAAAGCGTCTGCTAAATGAGTTAATATAAATATAAATGCACTCAGTAAGTCTTATCTCTTCGCTCTCATTGTGTTGTGGCCGACCGTACGATAAACCATGAGCGTCCAGCAATGCATGTTACACCTCAACAGCTGAACATCAGCGCACACATTCCACTATCATCTGCAGAACGCTGAGGCTTCAACACACACGCCCACAGAGCGCCGATCATCATTCATCAGCAGCCTATAGCACAGGCTTGGGTGAGATGTGAAACACAGGCAGGGGAAGATCTGAAGCACAAGGCTTCATTCATCATGCATCAACTTGATGGATGACACTGTGTTAATAAGCAAAGCTCAATGCAAGTAAAAGGCTGAGTGATTTAGCCCTTTATGTTCTCTCAAGCCTACTATAGCTCCCTGCCCATCCCCCCACCAGCCTAATGCTACCTGCTGAACATCAAGGCATCTGCTCGGAGAAGATGTTAAAGCACGAGCCATGAATTTATTTACACGGCTCTCTGGAATACTTGATTCTCATTGGTCAATCACAGCATTCTGCAGTCAAATGTATAGTATAAAGAGCATCAAGCTGTGATCGTTGTCCCTGGTAACATAAATACGCTACTTTCATTTATTCTTCCACTTTCATGTTCAGATTAATATTTCAAGTAATTTATTCACTTATTTGGTAAAAGCCATGTAATATACTGAATAATGTACAGTCAATGGGTCATTATCACAAAAAAAAAAACAATTCAAGACCTCTCTGCTTTGCATCAGGGTCTTGCATCACCCTGAAAGGGTTTGTTTTGCGATAACGACCATCTGACTGTATTATAACTTATAACATTATATTTATGCAGATGCTTTTATCCAAAGCGATTTGCATTGAGTTTGCATTGAAGGTTGTTTAATTGTTTTAGTTAATGCATTCCCTGGAAATTGAACCCAATCGGACCTTGATGTTGCTAGAGCCCTACTATATATTTATTTATTTATATATATTTAATTGTTTTATTCCCTGGAAATTGAACCCAATCGGACCTTGATGTTGCTAGAGCCCTACTATATATTTATTATATTTATTT
>NW_015542451.1:1298649-1309702 GCF_001515605.1 Sinocyclocheilus anshuiensis
TACATATAATTTATACATACAGAATAAACATTTTCTAAATGGAATGTGCTTGTCTTATAACAAAATAAAACCAATTATTTAATTTAGGAAAAATATTTTTTGTCTCACTTTATATATATTGAGAGAGAGAGAGTGAGAGAGCGAGAGAGAGAGAGAGAGAGAGAGATGCCTTTATACTAACTTTGTCTGCCTTTATATTTATTATAGGGTTATTATAGTTAACTACAACTAAAACTATTCAAACCATTAAATAAATAAGATAATTAAACTATTAAACAATTTAATCCATAAAATAAATAAGAAATAAGATAACTGTAATACAATCTAAAAAAAACTGCTTATTTCAGCAACACCTTATTTTTATTTAGTTTACCTTGATGTACTAAAATAACTAAAACAAAATTAATAAAAACTGCATAGACATCTATACTAAAAATTACTAAAACTCCTAAACCTGTAAAAATGAAAACGTTAATAAATTTCAAAACATTAATAAAAACTGTAGTATCTCAATGATACTAAAATAACATTAATTTGGGATTCATGTCATTAAAAGTTTGATAACCGAGAACCCACACTGTAGGTCGTTTCTTGCAGGTGCTAATCTTAACCAGCAGTGGAGTTTATCTAAGTTGCCAAATTTATATGCCACAAACGTGGCGCCAGTTCTGACACCGTCATCATGCACAACTTGAATACATTCTTTCCATTATATTTTAATTGCAACTTTAGAGGCAACTATTCTCAGAGTTGATCCCGTCTCTGCCAAAACAGGCAGTTTTGGTGACCACATCCTAGAAACGCCCATGACAAAGTGGGAAGGTATGAATCATCGTGTAGAGAGATTTGCAAACTGGGTGTCTGCACTCTGTTCCATTTGACTTCAGCACTGAGAACGCTCAAAACTGATTGGCACAAAACACTTGTGTAAACCAGTGTGCAGTGAAAACATTTCCGTCATGAGCTCCACAAATGTACAGCTTTGAGGGACGCTTTTAAAACACTGAATGTTTGTGTTTCTGCTAAACACATCAAAGTTCCCATTTCTGCATAATATTCTCAAAAAATTTATAATGCCTAAAAAATATATAATGTTGGATGAACTTATAAATTAGAAAAATATGGTGATTATTACGTTTCACAGCAGTTTCAAAGTGAAATGTCCAGTCTGTGGTGCTAAAACATGCATTTAATATGTTGCGCGTTTTTATTACGTTGGTACAAGCACATATTGCTGCGTTTTTATTACGTTGCTTCAGGCAAATATTATGCCAGTTCAGAATTCAAATGTCTGTGGAATGTCGCTAAAAGATTATCTATCGTTTTGGAAAATAACAAACCCCCTTCACCAAACCCAACCCTAAACCGACCGATAGTGTTTAACGAATGCAAAAGGGATAGAAAAAAAACGCATTCGCTGATGCAACCGTGCTATTTTAACTTCCTTATAGGCGGGCTTGAGCTGTTTTGTCGCACCATACTTTCACAGGATTCGTACCAGAGTTTTTCACCTCACAAGTGCAACGCCATATCGTGTGAGCTACCGAGCAAACATAATAGATAACAATGTTGTGCAAGTAAAATTAGGCTCTCTTTCAATCGAAACTCTGTAAAACATACTTTGTGTGAAAAGGAATAAAAGTTGTCTGAGTTTTACTGCCTGTAGTGTTCATTTCAACTGGAAACTGCAGTAAGTTTGTATAGGTACGTTTCGTGCGTTTAGCAGAAATGTAGGTAGAGTCACGTATTTCCAGTAAACCTGGGTAGCGAAAGTCGATTGACCAAAAAGTTGCTCATTCAAATATTTTTGTGACGATGCAAACTTGAGTAATGTGCAGGATTTATATTTTTCTAGTTTATACTGCAAAATATTCACAGAAATAAAATGGATTACTCATCCAAAGGAATATCATAATGCAGTGTTCACTCGTGATAGAAAAAAAATGCAAATTTAGCATTACATTCTCCTTTAACTACTAAAACAAAGGCTGCACTGATCGTCACACCAAGTCAAAATTTAATGAGTGATGAAGGTTAAATATCAAACATGAGATTGGCATTGGCCACTACCAAGTTTTAGTGCAGGGCGGTATGACCAAAAATTTATATCACGGTATTTTTCAAAATTATACCGGTTTCACGGTACATGACGGTATTATTTTTTTGTTGTTTAAGCGACATACACCGGTATTGCGGTATTTACAAAATTCATATCATAACAAAAATAAACACCGGTGTTCGGTATGAACCGGTATACCACCCAGCACTAGGCTGAATCATGTGAATTCACGCAGCATAACAAGACTAACCACTCAACCACAACCGCAAAAACCACCTGTTTATATTAACATACCCACTAATGACTTAAACTTTAAGATGGCTAACTATAATTATGCTAGCTAAATGTTGCCAGTTTTATCAGTCAGGATTCTGAACATGGAAGTTCTGTCTGTATCATAAACACATCAAGTAAGACACACAGATACCCCCTTGTGTCTTCCTCTGGTCTCCATTAGACAGAGCAGGGCTACTGAACCCGCCACACCCATAGACACAGCTAATGTAATCAAGAAGCCTGCAGCTCAGATGAGGAGGAGACATTATGGAAAAGGCCATTGGAGACAGACCCAGCAGCCATCACGCATTTGTCTCTCTAAGAGCCTGACTCAATCCCTCCACATCTGTACTGAACATTTCATTCTAGTGGAGGCCACAAACAGAATGCAAATAGAATGTAATAGAATGCAACAGTGCCCGTCCAGTATTTTTCCCATTTGTTTATTTGTTAAAGAGTTATAAGTCATTTGCAAGCATAAAGGAGACTGACTCTTAACTAATTCGCAGTGCTTCATGGGAGTAGTGCTAAAGATTTGTACTTATTATGTAGCTGTAATTATCTTGTTTTAATTCTCTGATTGGTGGAGATTTCTTTGCAGAATCATGGGTAATGTGGTTTTTCACCAGGACTTGCGCTGTTAAATATGATTATTTTAAAAAATAAGTTGAAATAATGCAGGGTGATGGATTCAACAAAAGCATATCCCATTGCTTAACATCCTCGTAGCTCACAGTAGGTCTGTCTTTAACGGTTTATTATTCAAAACCAATTTCCCTACGGAGAAAATATGGGATTTTTACTTCAGGATCCGGACTGTTGCACTCTATATGAATTAGAGACTTGAGGACCAGTCAGTTGTCCAGTTCACCAGTGGATTGGGAGTGAAAAATAATATAATATAAACACATTGATTTCTTCTCTTTCTCTGAAAGCCACACACGCATTGATTTTGAGTCTACAGCCCAGAGGCATAAGATGACTTTGTGCGTGCTGGACAGACTCCTATAAATTATCAATGGTGACACAGATTATTCATAAAGTAGTTCAGCCTTAAGCATCAAGCAGCACAGCTTGTGTGTGTGTGGCCTGTGTCAGATCAGCCAAATTATAAAATTGGAAGAATCAGACCAAAATCTGTTCACTTCCATTAAGGAACAGATACAGGGTAGTATCTTCTATTTTTGTTAAATGATACTCTATGTGCTGTATATAGCTGAACAGGAACCTCTATCTTAACTACATGAAATGGCAAACTGCAGAGGTTTCTATATCCAGTGAGCCTCTGAGCCTCTAAATTACACTCTGGAGATCCTATTAGAGTATGAGAACTCACTCCCTTTGGGAAAGTGATACAGGAGAATCCCAAGATAAATTTACCAGAGGGTAACTGGTACAGAGCAGAGAGGATGAATCTTCATATTCTGTTGCAGGAGAAGATGCTGAACACAGAGCAAACAAAGAACCTGACAGAGGAGTTATTTTAGTCACCTATAACTAAATCATAAAAACATTTTTGTAACTTGAAATAAATATGTCAGCTAATTACCAAAGCAGCATTTCTCATTTTATTTCTCGTTTATTTCAACTTGATGTACTATGTACAAATTAAAACTGAAATTAAAAAAAAATTATAAAAACTACATAGAAATATATTTACAAAAATTACTGATAAAAATGACAAAAAAAATTGTAAGATATCATTCAAAATCAATAAAATTAATGGGATTTATACTTCCGGACTCTATATGAATTTGAGACTTAAGAAGCAGTCAGTCGTACAGCTCACCAGTGGATTGGGAGTGAAAAATAATATAATATAATTATATAATTGAGAAAAACTCATTGATTTCTTCTCTTTCTCTGAAAGCCACACATTGATTTTGAGTCTACAGCCCAGAGGCATAAGATGACTTATAAAAATGACAAAAACACAACTAAATTACAAAAATCTCAACTAACTCAAATTATTATTAAAAAAATAATAATTTAGTATCATTGCGTAACATTCACTGACTGTTTAGTTTTTTGTTTTTGAACAAATCACTGCCTTGCAGGTGAAACACCGCACCTATCTTTGAGCTACATGTTTTTAATGAAGCTTTCTTTCCTTCATGGAACACAGAGTAATTTTTAAGAAATAACGTGGATCAATTTTTCCATGCATTTATGCCATAAGTGGAGACTGAAGCTGCCACGCTTGCAAAAAAGACACAGAAGCACCATAAATGTCTTATAAACATTTGGTTGGTATGACTCATGAAGTCTTCTGAAGTCATACAATAGCTTACAATTCTGCTTTTGTGTTCCACACGAGACGAGTACATGATGACCGTTTTCCCCTCTGCTACTGTAAGTGCTTGTCCTCCTTGATGCTTGTCAACTGCTTGATCACTGACATGTACGTCTCTTCTCGTCACCTACAGCCAGGTCCAAGAGCATGGTGATGGGAGAGGCATCACGTGGCTCATGCCGGCCCACCTCACCCAGTCTCCAAGAGGGGGTGCTAAAGGCTGGCTGGCTGAAGAAGCAGAGGAGCATCATGAAGAACTGGCAGCTGCGCTGGTTTGTGCTGCGTGCTGACCATCTCTACTTCTACAAGGATGAGGAGGAAACCAAACCACAGGTGCGTTCAGCTTTGAAAATGTACATCATGCAGTTAACTCCCAAACATTATGCATAGCAAAAAACGTATGTCTACGAAAAACAAAAATTGGGTTTAAACTACTCTGAATTTGCACCACTGCACTATGGAGACGGTTGTCCAATGGCTTCTACAGTACATGTAAAGTCCTGTACTGTAAGCTGACACTGAATCAGACACACCCACTGAGCTAGACACGCCTCTTTCTACCATACAAACATACTGCCAAGACCGCTTTAGTCAATGACTAAAAATTCTCCATACGGGAACTGATTGTTTACGCTATTTCATAAACCTTTAAACCTGCGAACGATGTGATGGAGTCTCCCTACGCTCTCAAACTACTTAAATATTTGTGTGTGTATATATATACTGTATATATATGCATATTTTGCAATAAACGTAAAATGTTTTTTTTCACAATCAACATCTTTAAATCAAGTTTTATCTTAATCTGTTGTTTTTAATTTGATTATGTCATTCATAATGCTCCATGGGGTTCGTAGTTCTTTTCCTAAGTCAATAAGTACACAGTCTTGTACCTTTGTCTTTTTGTACAAACATTTTTTTGCTTCAAATCATAATTTGTAATGTTGTAAATCACCAGCTGGTTGGTTTGGTTAATGGCTTATAACTCTTAAACAAAGACTTTTTAAAAACCCCTATATGGGAAAAATTAATGGAAAAATACTTCTGGAACAAGGACAGCTGAAAAAGTGAGTGGGCACTGTTGTATTCTGCAACATGAGCTGTGTTTGATTTACTAATATGAATTATGAACCCACTCATAAGAGTCACACATGCTGGAGTCAAATATATTGGTAACTGTGTGTTACCAATATATTTAATAAAATATAAAATACAGCTCATTAGTATCATTCATTCAGAGTCATATAAAATGAATAAACGTATAACTTGCAAGCAGTGTCGCTTTGGATAAAAGTGTCTCCCTATTCATAAACGCAAATGTTCGCTGTATGTTTCACACTGTAGATTCACTAGCGGTGTTGTGATGCTGCTGAGAAAAATCTCAGAGTTTCTAATTTATCTTAATGCAAAAAACATGCACCGAGAGTTGCAAGTCACCTCTTTTTAAATGAGTGTGACAGATCTCCAACAAAAGTCAATAGTATGACAGAGCATCATGTGACAAAGAGCTATAAAATTGATGTGTGAACTCCATTTATGACCAGTTGCTTCATATTTCCACCATAATCCAAGCCTATAGACGTTGCTTTTAGCAGGTTTTTGACCATCTCATATTAAGCAATCAATACGGTCCAGCCTTAGTAAGTTGGTCAGTCAGACTGACGAGTGTGATGAACCGCGTCCCACACAGGAGACTGTCAATACTCATGCAAGCACCATTAATCTGTGTCCATGCTGCGCTGGCCAGGATGTGTGTGAAAATGTCAACCCTCCCACTTTTCCTGCCTTTAATCAATGGGATTCAAAGTGGAAGGGCTGTGTAGGCAAATCTCATAGCAAATCACACAGCGAGATGAAAGGAGACAGCAGAGACCAGGCCGTATTGAACGGTGTGCGGTGCAGACCTCACGTCCAATGCATCATGATCTAAGGTATATCATTTTCATACAGAAGGAGAACCGGAGAATATTTGGATTCCCAAAACATTTTTTAAGAATTTTCTTATCTTTTTTTTCATTAAAATTGATCTAAAGACGAAACTTAAGAGTTTAAATTCCTGAAATGAATGTTCTTAAAAATCATCGTAAATAACTTCATAAGTTAAGATCAGCTCCAACTTTTCGTAAATTCCCAAAGGTAAGATGTTTAAAGGGATGTCTAATGCTATTTCATGCATTCTGACTTATTTACACTGCTAAAGAGTTGGATTATTATGCTAAACATGACCAAAGTCTCAAAAACGAGTTGAACGTATGACAGTTTATTTCTGTGACAAATACACTCCTTCAGGGTTTGTATAAGTTTCAGAAAGTTTTTTTCGAGTATAGCCCATCAACGTGCTTCAAGTCATTGGGGTCCGTTTCTGGATCAAATACATATGGCATATCAAATACATATCAATAAAGTTTTTGTTCCTGTTTTATTTATGTCGACGTCACAGCTTGCAGACGATCGCTACGCAAAATTCTCACGTGCACGTGACTCTTTAGCTCCGCCCACGGCACGCCTCCAGGAGCTCGACTGTCTTTGGAGAGAAGTGTAAAGCTGTATCTGTCTTTTATAAATATGATAAAACTAAAGACTCTTCGGGGATATGAAGGATGCAATACTACTCTATAGGTCAGGGGTCTCCAAACTCAGTCCTGGAGGGCCGGTGTCCTGCAGAGTTTAGCTCCAACTTGCCTCAACACACCTGCCTGGAAGTTTCTAGCATGCCTAGTAAGACCTTAATTAACTGGAGCTAAACTCTGCAGGACCTCCAGGACCGAGTTTGGAGACTCCTGCTATAGGTACTCAAGATTAACATGAGATTGGCAGAAACTGGGTGTGTTATGTCCTTTAATTAATTTTTGGATTGTTCCAAATATTAAGCATTACAACATAACCTTAGCAGCATAATCTGAAGTGACACCAATGATCGATCACTTAAAAAAAAATAACAGGCATGATTATGCATGACGGCCATACACAGGAAAAATGCTTATAATAATTTTGTAATAATTTTCTTTCCTTAGAAGATATTTTTATATTTAATACCCAGACCATGAATTGAGTCGAGAATAATTTAAAAATTGTGAATCTTACAATAAATCAGCGGGGGTAGGGGGTGTGGAGTTGATCCAGTCAAAACATCTTAAAAAAACAACAACCAATTAAAGGAAAATGTCTTGAATACTGCTAAACAGATTCAGTTGCCTGACAAAAAGCACTTGGGAAATTCTGACCCCAAATCTTCATTCAATTTGTTGCCCTGGTGAATAATCTCTGGATTTCATTCAGTTCACAGTTTATCTAATTGAAGGAGGCACTTAGAAAATGTGTATGGTGGCAACCTGCCACATGTTCAAGTGTTCAAGCTTTTGTTAGTACAATAGGCTCAAAATGCCTGGTTACACATTTCCAGAAGACTAGGAGACTTGATGCTGATTAAAGAATTACATTCAAGTGTACATGGTAATTAAGTCTGGTTGATTTAATAGGCTAAGTGATGCATTTCTAACTATCCGTCTGTGCAGGGCTGCATCTCGCTGAAGGGCAGCCAAGTGAATGAACTGACAGCCAACCCAGAAGAACCCGGGCGACACCTTTTTGAGATTGTGCCAGGTGAGCAGATCTTCAAATCATCTCTGTCGTACCTGTATGGCTTTTGAGTGTCAGGTAATTAAACAGGCCTTCCAGAATATGCTGATTACAGAGGGGTGATTTAGGTGATTTGGCCCAACATGATTTATGCCGAACACCTATTTGTTTTATGACAAGTAAATAACACATGAGTGTGAAACCCACCAGAGCATTTTTTTTTTAACAATAGAGCAAATAAAACCAAATATCTAATTACAGCTGTGCTATAAATTACATACCTCTCGCGCGGCTAACTTAAGTCAACCTCTAAATGCCCTCCAAATCCACTCAGTGTTTACAAGATATTAAATTCTCTCTAAATCCTTAAGATGATGCCTCATATGTTTCCCATTCTCTCTTTTCCACATGCTCATCACATTAAAATGGGGAATATTGAATTTCTTATCTCTGAAAATGCAGCCCTGGTCTGCTCAAGCCAGCGACAGCAATATGACAAAACTGCAGAATAAGAATAGGAATAAAATACAAATCAATCTGTGCAGATCTTGGTTACAAATAATCTAATTCTTGTTGGTTAATGTGCATTCTGGTGTATTTATTTTTTCCTGTAACTACAGCAATTCACATTATTATCATATATTTTTGCACGTACGGTATATAATATACTAAAGGTAAAATTCTGATTAATTTTTGAAGATCAATCCAATCCAATCAGGATTCATCAGTGAATGAATTTTTCACCCCTAAAGTGCATCATAAACATTTAGATTACTGAATTCGGTGTTAGCCGAAGTAATGCACCAAACACAACCAATAAAACAGCCAAACACACACAGCATGGGACATTAGCAGCAGTTTCCTAGACCCAACAGCACTTTCTCATGTCAGATCAGTCAACACACCATCTCCTCCCCAGAGAAAAGCCCTTAACCACAGTCTCCGTCTGACCGGCACGCTTCAGCTCCTTCAAGTCAAACAATCTCACTGGCAAAGTCCCTTTTCCATGCAAAACAAACAAAAACATCACACAAAGCAGATTTCAGAGCTGCCTTAAAAATGAGTGCGGCATTTGTCTGGAGATGCCTTGTCTGTTGTTGATGAATGAAGAAATGGAAAGACTTGATTAACAACTGCACAAACGCTGAACTCAAAAACTGAATCAAGGAAAAACTGAGATTCGGAAACTGCACTGAGATTTTCGCTGAAATCATATGAAGTTTTGGGTCCTGTAACCCTGTAAAGCATGCCATATGAAATGATAGTCGAATTTATTGAGCCTTTAGATAAATTGTTTAAAAAAGTTAGCATATGTGTTTGTTTGTTTTTTTGAGTATCATATTTGATACATCAGGCTTTTATGTCTTATAGATATAGTGAAAATATAGTGCTCATATTTGAGGATGAAAAAAAAAATTTCATTCAAAGAGACAAGCTGAGCAAAAATATGCAATTTGGTGATATTTGATGTTGATATGGCCAAAAAGTAAGATGAAATTCTGATGCTTGTAATGTAAATCAATGGGATCTTTATAACAGAATAACAAACTGCTTACATATAGAGTTGTCACTCTATATCTCCCAATAACATTTAATAAGATGATATTTAAATGCTTAGTTTTATAATCAAAACATATAACTGCAATGTAATGATGATTGAGAGATTTACAAATTAACGTTCCTCAAAAGCCTGATGATCATATTTGATACATTTAACAATTTTTGACTTACAGTGCATTAAGGCTATACATTTTTTACCAGTATGTAATGATATTTATTTATTTTTATGATATTTACCAATAAGAGATACATATCAAAATTACCATATAAATAAACTACCTAAAAGGTATGGAAGATTGTTTCAGCCATAGAATAAGAAAGAATTAAAAGGTAATTGTGACTTCTCACAATTTTGACTTTTTTTCTCATAACTGAGATACAAACTCGCAATTGTGAGTTATAATGTCAGAATTATGGGATATAAACTCACCACTGCAAGAAATAAAGTAAGAACTGCAAGATATAAACTGATATTCTGACTTGTTTTGCTTGCAATTGCGAGCAATATGGACTTCTTTTCTCATAATTGTCAGACATAATCTTGAGAATTGCAAGTTATAAAGTCCAGTTCTGAAGAAAAAAGTGATATAAAGTTTATATGCCTATATAAACTCGCAATTCTCACTCTATAACACAAAATTATGAGTTTATATTGCACAATTCTGACTTTATAACTCACAATGCATCTCAATTATGAGATAAAAAGTTGCAATTATCTTTTTTGGCAATAACTTTTTTATTCAGTGGCAGAAACAAGTTTCCATGAAAAGGTGACTGAAAGTGTTAAAAATACTCTACCCTTTATTATTTCATCCTAAACGCTTTACTGTCATTATACAATGACAATGAATGCAGCTCAAAGAAATTCACATTTCTACATGTACAAATATAATTACATACTGTATCTAAATCCATCTTGGGGAAAATTTGGTGCTGTTCATTTGATCTAAAAAGCAACAACAGAAAGCTAGCAGCTCTTGCATCTGCGGCCATTTTCTGTCTTGGCACAATCTTAGTTGCAAGCAATAACAGCAATGTTTAAAGGGGTCATATGATGCGATTTCAAGTTTTCCTTTCTCTTTGGAGTGTTACAAGCTGATTGTGCATAGATAAGATCCCTGAAGTTGCAAAGACTAAAGTCTCAAAACCAAAGAGATATTCTTTATCAAAGTTAAGACTCTGCCACGCCCCCCTAAAACGGCTCGTTCTAACACGCCCCCACATATCTACCTCACTATGTGGAAATATTAGCATAATGCCGCCCAAATGTGCACGCAAAGAAAGAA
>NW_015542451.1:1309712-1311546 GCF_001515605.1 Sinocyclocheilus anshuiensis
ATTGTGTTTTTTGAACATTAAAGCATGTCAACATATTCTGTTACACCAAATACACCAAATAATGATCTTTAAAAAAGCATCATATGACCCCTTTAAGAATTTTTACATGTTCAACTTTGTTGCAATGAACATAAATACCTTAGTTTAGAATGTATTTAAAATGAAACTCTTCAAGTACCAGATATGAAGGAATACATTAATCTTTGAGTAATAAACAGTGATGTAGTGGTGAAAAAAAAAGTAATACCATCATCTGACAGATTGCCTCTCTTGTTTTCTCTCTCAGCTGGTGAGAAAGACAAGGCTGCAATGAGCCATGAGTCCTTTCTACTTATGGCCAACTCCCAGAGTGACATGGACGACTGGGTGAAAGCCATCAGACGGGTCATATGGGCTCCGTTTGGAGGAGGTACAAACCACAAAATAAAGCCACACATACCTTATAGTTAGTCAAACCTTCTCTGGGTTGATGGATGTTTCATTCATGTTCACATGATATCACCAGTGTTGTCAGTGGTCTAAACTCACAAAAATACCACTGAGCAGAGTAGGATGCCTCACTATCCAGAGATTAAATTACAAAGTCATGTTATTAATAGAAAGTTCTAACAAGTAATGTAAAGCAAGTTCAAGTTATCAGCTCTCTGACACCAAGAAGATGATTAACTGGGTTTTTAAAGACTGTGCTTTTAAATTATGCTTGGATCGATATTATTAAACCTAACACAAGTTTTAAGGACTATAAACACATTAAAACATTCTCTCCTTGTGGTCTTCTGGTCGTTAGTAGTTAAAACGCCTCAATAGTTCGTGTGACTTTTTACCACAAACAAGATTTACCTGAGAGAACCCGGATGAGCAGGATGCGCTGACAGACAGGACATCAATGGAAAGAGAATATACATACACTTGAAAAACGTGTGTCTCGTTGTACTTCACGTTCTTTGAAACACTTCGATGTCCACCGTAAGTGCGAATCTTCCCGCTGCTGCACTGTGGTTTGGAGTAAACCTAACCTGTCAGTCAGAAAAGTAACGTTACAGGTGATTACTGACAACAAACTAACTTTCACTAACGTTACTATTTATTACAATTTATTTATACTAAGTATGTTGTTTGGACTTTGTAGAGCATTCTGCATGTGCAAAAGTACTTTGATATTTTTAGTAAAATTAAATATATAACAAAATATATAATAAAACTACTTGTGGTGAATTTCGAGTTAATATTGTGTAAAATATCATTGAATTTCAGTTTATATGTTGCTATAATTACATTTTTGCGGCCCATTTCACACACGCACACACATACGTGTGAGAGTGTAGAGTAAAATCACTACGGTAATGATTTAGTACCATAGTATATATCAAAGTACAGTAGTATTATCACTGAACCATTATAGTCGTAGTACATTTTTGTAAGGAGTGCTGTGCGTTTTGACTGATTTAAGAATCCGTCTTTTTAAAAAATGACCTGCTTCATCTCTACAGGCATATTTGGGCAGCGTTTGGAAGACACCGTACAGTATGAAAGGAAGTTTGGTCCTCGTCTCGCCCCTCTCTATATATCTCTAAAAAAATCACCATGTTTTTCCCGCAATCTGTATAATGGTAGTACCATGGTATTCCTAGAATTACCTTACATTCTTAAAACTAATGGTTTCAAAAGTTTATATCTATATATGAAATCTAAAAACAATTTTCCACTCTCAAAGACATTTTGTGCATTGTACCATTTCTTAAAAGATTCAGTTTTTCTTAGTGTGAGGAGCATTTTATTAATCTAAAGAATATTTTTCTACTAGAAAGAACCTTATGTGCAATGGAAAGACTCC
>NW_015542451.1:1311986-1313349 GCF_001515605.1 Sinocyclocheilus anshuiensis
GTTGTCAACAGAGAACCTTTTTTTAAGAGTGTAGAGTAAAATCACTACGGTAATGATTTAGTACCATAGTATATATCAAAGTACAGTAGTATTATCACTGAACCATTATAGTCGTAGTACATTTTTGTAAGGAGTGCTGTGCGTTTTGACTGATTTAAGAATCCGTCTTTTTAAAAAATGACCTGCTTCATCTCTACAGGCATATTTGGGCAGCGTTTGGAAGACACCGTACAGTATGAAAGGAAGTTTGGTCCTCGTCTCGCCCCTCTCTTAGTTGAGCAGTGTGTGGATTTCATCAGGGAGCAGGGTCTTGATGAAGAAGGCCTGTTCCGGATGCCAGGACAAGCAAACCTTGTGAAGGAGCTTCAGGAGGCCTTTGACTGTGGAGATAAACCTCAGTTTGACAGGTGCGACTACTCTGAGCACAGACGTGCAACCAATGAACTCGGTTCAATCAGCTGTTCATACTAACCCTATAATTGCCATTTATAGTAACACTGATGTCCACACCGTGGCTTCCCTGCTGAAGCTGTATCTCAGGGAGCTGCCCGAGCCAGTCGTTCCCTTCTGCAAGTATGAGGATTTCCTCGCTTGTGCTCAGCTCCTGGCCAAAGATGAGGAGGAGGTTAGTGACGGCGTGATATCTGAACATACAGGCAGTGTAGAGAAGAAAAACGAAAGGAGCAAACCTTAGATGTATTTGAAAACACTTACATGTGTCTACTTCTTTTTCTAGAAATGGTCAGTGGAGAGATGTGCTTAACCTTTTTTGCACCCTTGTTAAAAACTGGGATATGTCTAAACACAGTTGTTTTGCATATACAGTATATATATGTATATATATATTCTTTTAGTGCTATTAAACACAGGGTTACAAACATCAAACTTGTCAAATTTATAACATTAGGAAAAAAAATCTAAAACAGAATGGTTAGTTTGGCTTTTTTTGCACCCATGTTAAAACTGGTATATGTACAGTATATATGTAGTGTATTTTTTATTTTTTGCAATAAACATTGCTAGATATATATGAATAGTGTATAAAATATATAATTTTTTTAATAAAATATTATTAAACATAGGGCTACAAACATAAAACTTGTTCAAATGTATAACATTAAGAAACAAATCTACACCAGAATAGTTAACATTAAGTTATAAGTTAAGTTGTCACTCATTAGAGGATAGTTAGTTTGCCTTAACCCTTTTTGCACTCATCTTAAAAACTGCGATATGTCTAAACACATTCTTTTGTGATTTTGTTAATTTCTATAAATAAACATTGCTATATGTATATGAATAATGTATAAAAAACTATATATATATATATATATATATTTTTTTTTTTTTATATATATATTTT
>NW_015542451.1:1313672-1319399 GCF_001515605.1 Sinocyclocheilus anshuiensis
TATATTTTTTTTTATATAACTTTATGAAACACAGGGTTGCAAACATCAAACTTGGCAAATGTATAATATTAAGGGGGAAAAAAGGTTAACAAAGAGGTGGAAAGAGGTGCTTAACACTTTTTGGACCCCTATTAAAAACTTTGCAATATCTAAACACAATTGTTTATTTCAGAATCAGAATCAGAATCAGAATGAGCTTTATTCACCAAGTGTGTGCAAACACAAGGAATTTGTTGTGGTTTTTTTAGGAGCTCTTGGTACAAACATACATACATGCATATATGACATGAGAACAAAAAGAACATTTAAATAAGTAAGACTAAGGATACAAAAATTAAATAATAATAATAATGTGGTATACATCTGGAACAGAAGATGTATGTACAGATTTATGCATTATTTACTGTATATACAGCTGTATAAATACAAATATGTATATGTAATATACATTGCTAGATGTATATGAATGATGTATAAAACAAAGAAAGTTATTAATTAAAAAAATAATAATAAAATAAAATATTATTATGCACAGGTTCGCAAACATCAAACTTGTCAAAAGGTATAACATTAAAAAATGTAAAATAAAAAAAATAATAATAATAATAATAATAATAAAAAATCTGCACTTGAATGATTAACATTAAGTTCTAAGTTAAGTTGTAACTAGTTTGGAAATAAATTCTGGTTTATGGTTTGTAGTCATAAACCTACTGATGATATTTCCAAAACTCAAAAAATAGAAAAATAATACTTAGATGATAATAACACATCTGATGTGTTGAGCAGACTTTCGAACATTTGCCGTTTTTGAAAACCAATAAAACCGAATCCAAAAAACGCAGCTGCTGTGTTGGAACAATTTAATTAATTATCATGAATGCTCTGGCCTGTATACTTAGAGAGTTTGTTTGCTGGCATTAGTGCATATTATTTCAGCAGTTATGTTGTCAAAATGTATGTTTGTGTGCTTATAAAACAGTTTCAATATTCCTCCCACATATTTCACAGCTGACATGATGCGATGCACAGATGCTGAGGATGCGTCAAGCTCAAGTCAAAGTTTAATTCCCAGATTAGGCCTACATTATGCACATAATCTGTCTTTTCAGATTTTTTTAGAAAAGGCTGATTCTCTTTAAATGTGAAAAACGTCAATATTTCCCTTGAATTCGAACCACGAGATGCTTAAGTTGCTTCAATGATTTCCACAGGGAATACAAGAATTAGGGAAGCTAGTGACGACCCTTCCAGCCGCCAATTACAACCTTCTGAAATATATATGCAAGTAGGTCCAACATAATCATTTCAGACAACATTTTTGTCAGTCGTTTTCATGCTTCGCTGCTTAAAGTGAACTCCATCTTTGTAGATTTCTGGATGAGGTGCAGTCTCACTCAAATGAAAACAAAATGGGTGTGCAGAACTTGGCCACCGTGTTTGGACCAAATATCCTCCGTCCTAAAATGGAAGATCCAGTAGCTATTATGGAAGGTAAGCACTTATTAT
Organism: Sinocyclocheilus anshuiensis; assembly: GCF_001515605.1. NCBI lineage: Eukaryota > Metazoa > Chordata > Actinopteri > Cypriniformes > Cyprinidae > Sinocyclocheilus > Sinocyclocheilus anshuiensis. The sequence continues at coordinate 1,315,182 of NW_015542451.1, forward strand.
CCCATTTCCAACCCATTACTTTGTAAAACATAAACACACTTCAAAACCAGACACCTGCGAGACAGTTGCACCAGGTGTGAATAAAACAGCCTATATTTGTGGCATAAATGCAATTATAATCTATGCACTACTATATTTGAGCATGTACCATTAAACTTTGAATGTGAAAGATAATGCCACATATAAACTACATTTATGTCCAGATGTGCTCATGTTTTATGTATTAGTGTTCATTTATTTATTTTAGATACAGTTCTTTGATATTATTTGCATATTTAAATAAACTAATTATTTTATTTAATGATTATTTATGTTTACAAATTTGGAGGCTTCTCTTTAAATAAAAAAAAATACAAAATTCCGGAATATAAATTGTGTTTTTTGATCATCTGAAATGTGCATTTCCCACACGCTTTAAATACATTTGTTTAGGCTTGCCGATTACAATAAATGCTATTTATAATGAATGCCAATATAATTTATGTTTGTTGTACACAACTATTTGTTCTGTTCTGAATACCATTACATTTAAAGGATACATGCTTATAGTGTTTGTAAAAATAAATAAATCAAAATGTAAAGTTTTTTTTTTATTTACCAGTGCAATTTACACTCTTAGAAATTGCTAGTAAATTTCACAATGACAATGAATCACGTAACGTTGAATTATATGTGAAATTAATATGAATGAAATTAGTAGCAATACTGAAATAATCTTTGTTTTATTTACAACTTTTAAACAACATTTTTACAGTGTATTTTATTTCTAAATGCAATAATAAAAATTCAGCTATACACCGATGCAGCTTTTTTTCCTTTCAACAATACAATTTTGACCCTGTGCCACTATTTTCATGAAAATATCTCATAATGTGCAACTACACATTTACTTAAAGATTAATTTCTGACTTAAGAACTAATGATGCAACAAAAATAAGCACAGTTACAAACTACAGTGTAAATATATATATATTTGTTTTTTTTTGTTTTTAAGTTGTAACTAAAACAAACATTATTAGAGTACATTTTACAAGAAAATACTATTCCAGTCTTTCTACTAATTTCATTACTAATATTAATTTCACATATAATTCAATGTGTTATTTGCTGATTTTTGTAAAAAAAAAAAAAAAAATTGTGAAATTTACTAGAAATTTCTGGGTAAGAACTGTTTCTCCACGCCGTAAAAAAATATTTTCTGAAGTTGTAAATAAAGCAAAGATTATTCGGATTATTAAGATTATACAAAGATTATTGTTTTACAAGAAAATAATACTTCAGTATTTCTACTTAAAATGTCACATTTAATTCAGTGTGAAATTTACTAGCGATTTCTGAGTGAAAATTGTTTCTAGACCTACTTTTTTTAGTGCACCACCCAATACTTATTCATCACTTATAGATGAGCACGAGGGAATACAGCATTGTGTGTGTGTGTGTGTGTGTGGGTGTGTGTGTGTGTGTGTGTGCGTCAGCAAGCATGATCGCCTGTATACTGAAAAAGACTCAGAAACATCACAGAACCAGATGGAGGTAAAGGACCAAAGCCAACAACATCAGCAGTCCAAGCTGGTGGACTGGATCTCTGAGGAGGATCTGCAGACCTGTAAGAATGACAACCCTACCAGCAGCAGTGCCTCGTCTGCGGACGCCGCTATCACCTCCAAGCCGGTGCCTCAGGGAAAGGGAGAGACGGCCGTAAGCCCTAGTAAGCAGGCCAAGACGCTTCCAGGATGGAAGTACACCTTCAAAGGCTCCTCTCCTCGGCCGCCGTCCGCAAAAGTCTGTGGCTCCGCGGTGGACGTGTCCACGGCCTCCAGCGGGAACTGGCTCATGAACGGGCTGTCCTCGCTAAGGGGACACCGCCGCACCTCGTCCGGCGAACGCTCCAGGGATTCGGGCTCCTCTCAGAGACTGTCTACCTACGACAACGTCACGTCTTCGTCGAGTCTGGGCAGCGTGCTGAGTATGGACAGCACGCCGTGGTCCTCCTCATCGTGTGAGATCTCCGTCCCAGACTCTGGAAGCGACCCGTTAGGGACAGAAGACGGGCCTCAGACGGAGGCGAGCGCTCAGGAGGAACGGAGCGAGGAGGAAGCAAAGCCCAGCGAACAAGAGGACGACGTCGACAGTGCTGTGGAGAACCGCGCGAGCGGATTGTTTTGCAGTGACAATGGGAACGTAGCACCGGTCATTAGAGTCGTGGACGAAGACACAGATGCAAACGGAGGCCCTTCATCCCTGGCCAGCGTCGTGGAAGACCTGAAAGAAGAGCTGAGGAAGCAGAAACAGACTTCCGAATCTAGAATTCAAAAGTAAGGCTGCTGCTTTTTAAATGACAAGGGTTTTTTGAATTGACACCTATATTTAAGCTCTGTTTGGATGGGACAAGTTTCTTTGAGTATAGGTCAGGTCAATTTGTGTTTCTCAGACATATGAAAATAGATTGTATTTTAGAATAATTTCTGTGATTTAAGGGATAGTTAACACCAAAAAAAAAAAAAATTGTCATCATTTACTCAACCTGCACTGGGTTCAAACCTGTATGAGTTTTGAGATATTTTGAAGAATGTTGGCAACCAAAACTTGACGGTAGCCATTCACTTCCATAGTATTTTTCTTTTCCATACTATGGAAGTCAATGGCTAAAAAATATTATGAAGACAATATGACATATTATGAAGACAACATTTTGCGATATTAATTTGAATCAAACAGGGTTTTTTTTTTCCTCCCCAAAAGCGCAGAAAAAAAATATGGAATATTACTTATGGAATTTTTTTTTTTTTAATAACTTGTGGGTCCTCTGAGAAATCACAGCCAACCACTGTTAATAATTGCAGAAGGTATAGAAAGTAGAGCTTATCTAGAAATAATTTATTGCCAGAATCTGTACTTTTAAAATTATTTTTAAATTTTGGTGATGAATTAGGGTTTGGGTTTTACTGTTGAATCCTTTCAATAAGCATAAATTGAATCCGAATTGATTAATGAAGTAATTTGTATTTTTTAGCACAATTTGTACTAAAAATCTAAACTTAGTTCATAAGTCAGGGGTTCTCAAATATTTGAACCCAAGAACCCCAAAATAATATGATCCCCTTGCGAGGTCCCTGATTCATAAAATATAATATACAGTATATATATACATAATCTCATCTATACTGTATGAGAAATATTATAGAAAAGCTAGTACTTTTTTTTTTATATTTTGGGGGTCCTCTTAAAAAAAAAAAAAAACACATCCTCTGTTAATAACTGTTAACTGTTTTTTTTTTCTTTTAGCACTACTGTTGTTGTTTTACTATTAGTAGCATAAAATAATCTGACCTGTCTTTACAAAGCAATATGAAACCGATTTGATAGATGTTATAGTTGTAATATTTTTGGTCTCTCAAATTGCGTTCCCCGAGCATCCCCCTAAGCCCTGGCATAAGTAACAGTGCTCGGTGATATCTGTATTGTGCACTCACACACCTGTGTTCTGCTCTCTGCAGGCTGGAAGAGTCGAGTTCAGCCCTGTGCTCGCAGATGGAGAGACTCCAGCAAGAGATGGAACAGGAGAGAAAAAAAAAACGAATGCTTGAGATCAAACTGAGAAACTCTGAACGGGCCCGTGAGGACGCAGAAAACCGCAATCGCCTCCTTGAGAAAGAAATGGAAGATTTCTTCTCCACGCTGGGGGATCTGGCTCTTGGAAGCCGTACCAGTGACATTTAATGCAAACACACCCAAAGTCCCCAAATGGACCAGAGCACTCAGGCTTCTCCAAAAATCATGTGGACAAATTTTTGTGTTCATCAAATCAGACCTAAAATACAACTAGTTAAAGGCCTTCCAATGTGTACCAGTCACTTTTTTCGAGGAGATTCTCTCCGTTTCAGCAGTGTAGCATTTATTAAAGCCATTTTACACCTGTTGATTTACAGCTATTTCTTTCTGGAAGCTTCAGCTTTAGGTGACAAAGAAACAAATGGAACGTCTGAATCTGGTCCTTAAATCAGTTCAAATTATATCATGCATATTTTGCATGTTTAAGGTTCCCAATAATGACAATTAGAGCAGATTCACTGGCTTCAGCATGTTAAAGGAAGAGTTCACCCAAAAATAAAACATTTACTTCAAATTTACTCACCCTCGGGCCATCCAAGATGTATGAGTTTGTTTCTTCATCAGATTTGGAGAAATGCAGCATTGCATCAGTGTCTCAGCAATGGA
>NW_015542451.1:1320369-1346397 GCF_001515605.1 Sinocyclocheilus anshuiensis
AGCTGATAAAAACATCACAATAATCCACAAGTAATCCACAGCACTCCAGTCCATCAGTTAACATCTGGAGAAGCCAAAAGCTGAAACAAATCCAGCATTAAGACGCTTTTAGCTTCAAACAGTCTCTTCTGGCAAAAACACGTCTATAATCCTCCAGGGAAAAAGTCCATCTCTGTTGTCTCTCACATCAAAATCCACCCACAGATTTGTTTAGAGCTGTTTTGGCTTGTAATTGTGCTCGATTTGTGCAGATTTCTCTCCTGATTCAGACTTTTTCTCAATACAGGACTCATACTTTAGCTGGGAAAAAAAGGTTAAAAGTTGAAAACATCTTAATGATGGATTTTACTTGTGGATTATTGTGATGTTTTTATCAGCTGTTTGGACTCTCATTCTGACGGCACCCGTTCACTGTATAGGATCCATTGCTGAGACACTGATGCAATGCTGCATTTCTCCAAATCTGATGAAGAAACAAACTCATCTACATCTTGGATGGCTTGAGGGTGAGTACATTTTCAATCAATTTCATTTTTGAGTGAACTATTCCTTCAAGCAGACCACTGCCCTACAAAAACATGTCAGTTTAAAATTAAAGTGGGAAAGTGAAATTATTGAGGTCTCACTTTGAAACCGTTTTCTTGCATATTTGGTGGTATCTCGACACTGTCAAAGTGACCGTCGTTGCCACTTTAATTAAAAAAAAAAAAAAAAGATTGAAATGTGACTTTTGTCAATTGATCGAATTTTATTTTACACTGTTTAAGTGTATAGAAAGACTAGAAATGCTCTGTGGATGTTTCTTAAAGTGAGTGGTCAAAAGCTGTCATAGATTGTGTAGACTCAGCTCAATTTCTGAACTGTTTTCTGACTGCATAGTAGGTCATATATTATATATTAGCATGATGGCCGTAGCCTAACGGTTAACTTTCCAGGCTGCTAATATGAATGTTTCAGGTTCAATCTCAAGAAGAAGAGACCCAGAAACTGGACATCACCACTGTGCCCTCAAGCAAAGTGCTTCTTGCTGCTCAACATGCTTCAGTTATCAATCCATTTGGATATTATTTGGATTTTACTAGAACAACAGCCTTTACAATAAACTTTAATGCATATTTAGAGTATGTGAAGATGTTATACATCATGATTAGACTATTATACTGCAGTCATACATGACGATTAGACTTCTGTGCTGTGTTGAAGTGTTACCAAGTGTCACTGTGGTGGTATGTAATTATTCACAAAGGACTAAATGAAACGAACGGAAAGGAATGTACCTCTTGTGAAATAAGACAAAATAAAATTGACTGAAAATTGCCTAATATTATACATCGTATTTTTTAAACAGATTGAATATTTCGGAAGTGAACTCTGGAAGGTGAATATGAATTATTTCATTTTTAATTATGAAAATGTGTGTAAAATGTTTCGAATTGAAATATTCACAGCTTAAATAAACAACTATGTTGAATTTCAGCCCCTAAAAATGCAAGCCATGAAAATACAAGGCATTAAAATGCAAGCACTGTTAATGCAATGCATTATTTTTTCAGTTAGTGCTATTTAACATGCTTTTTTTGTTTCAAAGACATCTGACATTATTTTTCTTCCACACATTAAATTTTGCATGCACTCTTCCTTAGTATTTTTTTTTTTTCAATATAAATATCCAAACATCTTTAATCCTCTAATGCTGCTTGTGTAGTGGTAAAAAAAAAAAAAACTTTTTTTTTTTTTTTCAATGAAATAAACATTTTAGTTTGGTAATGGTTTAATATTTTGTATTTTTAGGGGATGTTATGGTACTAAATTATATTTATGGAATAGTTATGATCCATTTATTACCTGTTAACCACTCTCTGCTGGGCATAGACCTGAAAATGACATTTCCAACTTAAACGGGAATAAATCTTGAATGTTTTGGAGCACAGACTTAAATTTGGTCTCTTTTTAAAGAAGACACTTGGCAGATTATTGCTGAAGTGAAGAGTTAATATTTTCCAAAATATGTTTTACTCTAAAACTGCACCAATCTAAACAAATTGTGTTCCAAATTTGAGGTTGATATCTCAAAAAATAAGCTTTCAGTAAGATTTTGGGTGCAGTACCAAACGTTTCCACTAGATGAAATTTCCAATGCGGTCATTTTTGACCACGAACTGTTCAAATGAGACAAAAAGCCTAACGCCAAAACCTTTACCAAGTTTTGTACCATTCTGATGAAGTAAAAAATGTATAAATACAATTTTCCGATCCAAATGGTATATTTACGAAATTGCAAACCATTCAATTCTTACAGTTTCTTTAATTGGTCTTATAAAGTCTTAATTCAGAAACCCTTTAAATGTCATGTATATTAAACTGGTGTGTGTAAAAGCAATGAGACAGAGGAGACGGTTCTGATTCAAACTGGTGTTTATTTGCAGTACATGTACAATTGGTTTCATAAGATCCCAGCGCATTCTTTGTAGTAGTGCACTTCTCAGCGTCTGTATGCCGTTTAGTGCACACAGAGCTAGCAATTTATAACTAACTGATGGGCTGGCATTGCTAGCAAATATTACATACCAGCACCAAATCTTAACACGTTGGTAATTCATGATATTTTACAGATGCTTTTAAATCAGACTTACCAGGATGATCAAAGTCCAGTGGCTAACAACTTGCAAACATCTGCCACAGATTTTCATTTTTGGTAAGATGGGTTATGTAACATTGACAATATAAGCCAAAGAAAAAAAAAATGACAAAAAAACATGAATTTATCTGACAGTACCAAACATATCTCTACCTCTGGGTACATACAACTAATAAGTCTAGATCTATTGATTACAACTAGCATGACAGCAGTGGGTATTGCACATGAACTGTAAAAAAATGAGTACAAAGTAAAATTAAACAAAAAAGATCAAATTTACATTTCAATTCTTTGACTTCTAGGTGAAGTATACATAATGTACAAAACTATACGTTGCCTACTATTGACAATAGTTCACTTTAGAAATAAATAAATAATGAAATCCGTATTAACATCTATCTTATGGGCAGCTACGTCGCAAAAAAAAAAAAAACGGTAGAAATTTAGAGTGAGGTAGTTCATCAAAGCCTACTTTGATCTGAATTACAACATTTTTGAGAGATGATAAAAGCAAATGAAAGTTAAAATTCATTAACTTCCCTAAAGACAGCAAAGAAAAATTAAGAGCACTTAACACGGATAAAACAAAATGCAACTCAAATGAAAGAATATAGTTATGCAAACTCAAACCTTCGGTTCCTACACCTCCCAGCTATCCCGCAAGTACATTCCATAGCACTGCCTCATGGGAAATGTAGTTCCCACCTACAGCATTCGATGCAATATCTTGCATATTTCCATAAACAAAATAAAGCTGCAAACCATATACACATGCCAAAAATGTTCCAATTTGCTAGTACTTTGATGAAAGACCTTGCTTGAGGAAACGTCCTTTACAGATCATCTTCTCAACATGCCCCGACCTTTCAATCGACATCATATATCCAATGCACTAGAAAAATAGACACTCCAACATGATATGAACAGTATTACTTTGAAAAACCTCACCCAAATTTCTTCACCTCTCTAATCATTCAGGAATGAATGCTGGACTCAGGCACTTTCTCCATTTTGAAAGCAAAATAAAAACCGTAGATATTAACCCAATGATGAATGGCATTTCCAAATTTAGCGATGGATTTAGTTCATTTAGTATGTAGAGTTTACACTAGTATTGTAAACACAATTACATTCCAAAACACATTTTTCTAAACATCAGAATAAATCTGATACTGATGGGCTATTTTTTAGCCTTAGACAGCCATAAAAAGCAGTAGTTCCTTTGGGATCCACTTTGAACCTCCAATCTAATACGTCTCCATTCATTTAGCATGATTGCTCCATCCAAAACAACGCTATTAAAAATCACCCCCCGAGAGCGTTTTTTTTCTCATTGCGTAATGAGTAAGATCGCATTGGTAGACGCAGTTTGATAGTAAATTCATAAGTACTAGAGTACAAGGCCCTGTTTACACCGGGTATTAAGATGCGTTTCCGTCGATCTGATCACAAGCGGACATCGCTAAATACAGGCGTGAAAGGGGTGTTAAATGTTTCGAGATTGCCCACTTTTGAGCACTTCCAGAAGTAGTCGAAAACAGCCACTAAAGACCGCCTGCTCTCCGATGATCATTTCCTATCCGTTAACCGGCAACATTAGAATGTTAAATTAGATTTAAGTTACAATGGATAAGTGTATGTGACCCATTAAAAATATGGGTGTTTTTCTAAATGTTTTTAAATGTTCTAAATGTTTTTCTCTTCAGTGGTTTAGTTTTGCATGCGCATTAAACAACAAAAGAAATCAGAATAAAATGACATATGATAGGAATAAAATAAACAGGCCTACACAAAATGTGTTTCAGTTAAATACTTAACGAATTAACAAAACAAAATGAACAAAAAAAATAAATAAATAAAGTCTGTTTTGTTTCATTTTTACTGCTGTACCACAAGTTTAAGGAAACCGAGACGGCTGAAAGCGCATCCTGTTTGCTTGCTTTATTTTGCAAAGGCACAGTTTTGTTGTTATTGTGAGTGTACATAAATAAAAGTAAACGCTTTACAGCATCAAATGATGTCTTACTCCTATTTTTATGACCAAAAATCACAGAATATTGTCATTTTTTCCGCTGTGATATGGAAAATCTCTGTGATCGTGCCATAGCCTCTCACGCACACAACATATCATTTATAGCACTGCTAGCTGTTTATAGGCCTGTGTTGTTTATAACGAATGCCGTTATAATTTGTTTTATTTTATAATCATACACTACCAGTCAAAAGTTTTTGAACAGTAATATATTTAATGTTTTTTAAAGCATTCTCTCCTGCTCACCAAGCCTGCATTTATTTGATCTAAAATACAGCAAAAGCAGTAATATTGTGAAATATTTTTACTATTTAGAATAACTGCTTTCTATTTGAATATATTGTAAAATATAATTTATTCCTGTGATCAAAGCTGAATTTTCAGCATCATTACTCCAGTCTTCAGTGTCACATGATCTTCAGAAATCATTCTAATATGCTGATTTGCTGCTCAAAAAAAACATTTATTATCATCATCATGTTGAAAACAGCTGAGTATTATTTTTTCAGGTTTCATTGATGAATAGAAAGATCAGAAGAACAGCATTTATCTGAAAGAGAAATATTTTGTATTATAAATGTATTTATCATCGCTTTTGATCAATTTAAAGCATCCTTGCAAAATAAAGGTTAGAAGAAAAAAAAATACTGACTCCAAGCTTTTGAATGGTAAAGCTTTTTATTTCAGATAAATGCTGATCTTTGGATCTTTCTATTCATCAAAGAATCCTGAAATAAATGCACTCAGCTGTTTTAAATATTAATAATAATAATAAATGTTTCTTGAGCAGCATATTAGTATGATTTCTGAAGATCATGTGACACTGAAGACTGGAGTAATGATGCTGAAAATTCAACTTTGATCACAGAAAAAAAATTACATTTGAACATATAATCAAATAGAAAGCAGTTATTTTAAATAGTAAAAATGTTTCACAATATTGCTGCTTTTGCTTTATTTTGGATCAAATAAATGCAGGCTTGGTGAGCAGAAGAGAATTCTTTAAAAAACATTAAAAATCTTACTGTTCAAAAACTTTTGACTGGTAGTGTATATATAATTTTTTTGATAAAATTACTATAATTTTGTAGCTAATTGCATTTTCTGATTTGTATCTTATTCTGTTCTGAATACTGGTAAAAATTAAAGGATTTGCTGGCAACTTATAGGTGACTAATGTTTGTTTGTTTTTCTTCTCCCAGCAAAATTATGATTGATATATGTAGCAGATTTTTTTTTTTTTTTTATCTATGCAGCAAACGTTTTAAATATAGCTTTGGGGAAAAAAAAGGCATTTGGCTCATATGTAAATTGCACAAGCTTATTTCACAATATTAGATTTTAAAAAATCAGAAAAAGCCCTCCCCTCAAAAGAACAGAAGTGGTCAAAAGTGGACAGAAGAGACAGACTAAAACAAAAGGTGTGAATCCCTCGTCTACTCGTGATCCGATCGACCAAAACAGGGCCCTTGAAATCAAAAGCGCTTCGTATGCATGGGCCAAATACCCAATTTCAGTTTCATATCATATAATGAAACGTTCAAACAAGACCTTTACATCAGGCTGTACAGTGTTGAAGTGTAATGAAAGCTGTGGGTTACTGTGTTTCAAGTTGAAATATGTACAGACTAGATTACCTATGGTGACATTTGAAAACCCAAACGTGTTTTTACAGAGAGAATACTATGTGAAGTCAGTCGTGCAATGACATTAGAAAGCGAAAAGAGTAGCTTACAGACCCTAAAAGCACTTTAAAAAGTGTTTCTGTAAGACAACCAAATAAAACGTCCATCTAAAATCGTGGTTACGTACACAGGTCATATTAAAAACCATCTCTGCCGCCGAACACACTGCGATTTTATACACCACTGACTCCAAAACAGCAGTAACAGTGAGGAAACACTCATTCATCCAGGAAATGGATGTGCCGTTTAACGACCCTCCACTAACTAGTGACTCTCAAAAAAAAAAAAAAACATCTCAAAAATATATTCCCCATTCATCTTTACAAGTAAACTCAAATCATTCCACATCCAAATGGCAAGATGCCGTAGCAGTAGCTTCAATCAGATGCAAAAAACGAAAGCAATCAAAGAAATGCTGGTTTGGTATAAGAGCTTTGAAGATGCCCTCAAAAACTCTTACCTCCGTTCTCACACTTTGTCAATTCAAAAGAACGTGCGAGTTTGAGAAAGAAAGGAGGAAGTGTTTCCAGACTGGCGTGACGGGTGGATGCGGATGGAGGAGGAGGAGGAGGATAGTCATCTGCAGCAGCCCAGCGGTCCTGCGGGCGCCTCCTGACTGCTGTCTGTGTCCGAGGTCAGGGTGGGGTCGGTGGACATGGACGAGACGTCGTTTGTGGAGGACGAGGACGTCGAGGGCTCATGGGAGTCATTGCTCACTGCTGCACCTGTGCTATGAGAAACAGAAACCATTTTTATCAGCCAAGTACTGCTGAAATACCGTGAACATATGTGACCCTGGACCACAAAACCAGTCATAAGGGTCAATTTCTCGAAATTGAGATTTATACATCATCTGAAAGTTGATAAGCTGATAAGCTTTCCATTGATGTATCGTTTGTTAGGATAGGACAATATTTGGCTGAGATACAACTATTTGAAAATCTGGAATCTGAGGGTGCAAAAAATTCTAAACATTGAGAAAATCACCTTTAAAGTTGTTCAAATGAAGTTCTTAGCAATGCATATTACTAATCAGAAATTAAGTTCTGATATATTTACGGTAGGAAATTTACAAAATATCTTCATGGAACATGATCTTTACATAATATCCTAATGATTTTTGGCATAAAAGAAAAATTGATAATTTTGACCCATACAATGTATTGTTGGTTGTTGCTACAAATATACCCCAGCGACTTAAGACTGCTTTTGTGCTCCAGGGACACATATGTGGCCTTTCACACTTCAAACTGTAAACCCAGACTCGTTTTAACCAGTAAAAATACTGCAACATCTTTACAGCATCAGTTTTCTTCAGAAGATTGGCTAAGACATTAAGATTTGTTTCCTCTAATTAGATTTATGCTTAAAAGAAACATCAGGTAAGAAAAATAAACACAATTCAAAACATATTCTCTGAAAACAAGTCTTAATAATGTTGCTTTTCAAGTAAATGTATCTTGAATTAAAGATTTGTAGAATTAAAGATTCATAAGTCTTGAATTAAGATGGTTCGACATATTTACTAGAGTAAAAACTGATTGAAAATGGAAAATGTATTCATAAATAATAATTCATAAAAATTTAAATGAATTAACCCTAGGTAGTCAGGTTTTGAGATTTCACCCCATACATTAGTAAACCCTGGATTGATGTTCTTAATCGAATATTCACAGTCAATAAGGTTGATTGGACATTATATGAACTACTTTCTGAGCAAGAATTAATTTGCTTGACATTTAATTGTTTTACCATACAATGAAAAATTCTTCTGACTTTAAAGCTGAATATAAGCGGCCCTTAACCTGCGCTTTAAAAAAAGATTAACCCAGGATTAATGTTGTGTGAAAAGCCTAATGCATAAATCAAGGAGGAAACTAACCTAGCGAGGCCGGCTGTCCTCGGATAACCCCGTTTTTCGTTCGTTCCTCCAAGTCCAGCACTTCCTTATATATCAGCTCTGATCAGGGAACAGATACAGAAGAGCTCAAATTACATCAGGAAACTTTTTTTGCACTGATGCCATGATGTATAATCTTATTTCACTTTGTGTTCATTAAGATCCAAACAAAAAGAGAAAATAATCATGCATACGAAAAAGCTTTCATTTGAAAAGAATGTGATTTAATGGAATGCAAAAATAGGCATTATCAGATTGCAATTTAATAAATCAATGTTATTAAATAAATTAAAAGATGTTCTTCTTTGTTGAATTTCCTTAAAAAAAAAAGTGCTACATATCATTAGCTTGATATAAAAATAATTTGATTCAATGGATTCTAAAAATAGGGATTATGGAATTATTTAATAGATACATTTCATTAAATAATTGAAAATATTTTTATTTTTTTTTATTTCCTGTAAAAATAAATATATTGTTATATATAAAATTAATTCCTTTGATTCAATGAAATTCAAAAATAAGCATTATTAAATTATTTAATAAATAAATGCATGAAATAATTGAAAAATCTTTTTATTTGTTGAATTTCCTGATATTATAAATATATTGTGATAGACACTGTTAGCTTGATATAAAATTCATTTGATTCAATGTATTTGAAAAAAAATAGCAGTTACCAATTTTTTTATCAAATTGATATATATATAAATGTGTGTGTGTGTGTGTGTATATATACCTATATATACACACACATACATACATACATATATTGTGATATATACAGTTAGCTTGATATAAAATTAGTCAATTATTGAAATTAGCTAAATTAGCCAGAGACTAAATATTATGATTTTATGACAATCAATGATTTAAAATAAAAAGCGCACCTTTCCACTCTTCCACTGTGTGTTCTCTCTCATCTAGCTGTTTATCCGTGATCACCGGTGGCGGCTGAAACCGAGCAGATAAATGTCAATCAGATACGTCACAAAGGAAAGAAAACAAGACGTCAGGTGCTCCATCAGTCCTTCTCTCTGGAGAGTTCATGCAGCGCAAGCTCCCATCTGGACTCTGAAGTCAACCAGCACCAATAATGAACACTGAAGCACTCACCGCTTCCACTTCTGACGGGTCGTACCACACGTTGATGTAGGGGTGCTGGAGGGCCTCGTCCACCGAGATTCGTTTAGACGCATCTATTACCAGCATTTTGGATAACAACTCTCGCGCCTGACTCGCTGCAAAATAATTGCATTTAAATCAGGACCTGAATTGAGAGGAAATTCGCCATGGACAATCATGCTGTTCTTGGATTACTGTGACTTGATGAGAGTTTAATGAAGGGAAACAAACAACAGTGTGCGTCTGGAGAAGCCAAATTGAATTGTGAACTGAAGGCGCCTTTAAATAAAGCAACGAGTCATTAGTAAGTCATGGATTACAGTAATTTTACAATGGTTAAAGATCGCATGCATTGGCTTGATAAGCACAGTTTCCTGTGTCGACATATTTCATTTTGAAACAGGAATTTTTCTATATAGGTAATAGTTTAGAGCTGCAAACTATGGAGTAGCAAGAAGATATACTAAACACTGCATACACTTAGGGCTGGGTATTCAAGCAAAACACACTAGCCTAGCATCATTAGCCTAACTCTTGGTAGTTTATGAGTCAGAAGTTTGCATGTATCTGATTATTGCATCTTTGAACATGGCTCATCCAATCAGAACTTTCCATTTCTAATAGCAGGCTACAAAAAAATCTATATTTACAGAGTAACAGAGCACTATAAAACAACAGAAAGCTTTATGGCAGGTCTAAATTTTAAAGACGTATCCCTCACCTTTCAGTTTGTTGTGGTCGGAGTCTGCAGGGAAGAGCACGTCTGGGAAGAGCTTCTCAAAGCTGTATCCAGCATAGCGGGGCCGGTTCTCCACGTAAGTCCTCACGGACTGGTTGAGCTTCAGCATGAACTCCTGAGACGGTGTGCCCAGCTGCTCGATCACCTTGTTCCACTGGTCGATGTCTTCAGATGACATGCTAAGGAAAACTACTGAGTCTCTTACCTGACTGCCAAGTCACATATATAGAATGTTTCACTTTGAGCTTTAATTATTAGCTTTAATTAAGCGGTTTACCTCTTTAATTTTACCTCTCGCTTAATTTAACAATGACTGTAGCATGTAACATTTCCCTGATCTGGCGTGACGCGTCAAGTCTTTTTCAGCATCGTTACTCCACTCACTTTCGCCACTGAAAGTGAAAATGTTATATTAACACAAGAGTGTGTGCGCACGCACGTGTGTGTGTGTGTGTGTGTGTGTGTGTGTGTGTGAAAAATTATCTAAAATTATCTAAATCTTGAAATTTTCAAATAATTTAATTTTTAAAGTGTTATTAATAATTTAAATATAAATATGTGTATATTTTTTACATATATTTCACATTTTTAATTAAATTATTTTTTACATGTTTTGTGTTTTTGAAAGCAGTCTCTTCTGCTCACTGAGGCTGCATTTATTTGATCATAAATACAGTAAAAACAGAAATATTGCGAAATATTATTACAATTTAAAATAACTTTTCTATCTGAATATACTGTCTGTAAACTGTAATTTATTGCTGTGATCAAAGCTGAATTTCCAGTCTTTAGTGTCACATGATCTTCAGAAATCATTCTAATATGCTGATTTGCTGCTCAAGAAAACTGAGGCTGCATTTATTTGATCATAAATACAGCAAAAACAGAAATATTGCGAAATATTATTACAATTTAAAATAACTTTTATATCTGAATATACTGTCTGTAAACTGTAATTTATTGCTGTGATCAAAGCTGAATTTCCAGTCTTTAGTGTCACATGATCCTTCAGAAATCATTCTAATATGCTAATATAATATATATGGCAAATGGACCTTCAAAAAATGGTGGTAGAATAAATTATATAATTCATTCGGGAGAAAATATGCATAATGTCACCTAAAAAAATTAAATATGGAAACCAATATAATATGAAATATATGTATGCATAATTAAACGGTTATGGGTGTTGTGTAATAAATAATCTTATTTATTTTTATTAATTTTTTTATCTACTTTGCATATATCTGTAAAATGAAAAGAAATACATTAAAAAATGCTGCTTAGAGCTGCACACACGTGTAAAAAGTTATGTGGAGTGGGATTTTTACTATAGTCAGGGTTAACCAAGTGTCTTGACACTTTCATGTGTAAGGAAGCACATGAACATTTTACCTTCTATTAAAATATTACCTTTTTATTAACCTTCTTTTTTATCAGGTCTCGCACATCAATGACAAAACACATATCAAGGGTAAAATAACTGGAAAAAAAAAAAAAAACAACCCCAAGCAAACAAACACACACTCAGAATGGGACAGTAAAGACAACCAGGTAAGGATACGGTCTGTGCCAGGAAACAACACACTACCTCTGACCATTTCAGCCATGATGCAGCCAACAGACCAGACATCAACTGAAAAATGAAATGACAACAAAATTAAAGTGCCAAAAATCTTACAAACGAAAAACAATAAAACAGAAATACAAGCACACACACATATATAAGGAACAGGGAGCATTGATGTGGATGCAACAGAGGTGACAGGTGCATGCAAACATCTCAGTGTGCGTCAGGCAGAATCACAGCCCGATAATCCATAACCCTAGAGGCCCTACTCTTCACAAAACAGCACAAAATCCAAGCAAACAACTAGAGGCCGAACAAGGATACAGTCCCTCCCTGGAAAAAGGATTTTGTGCCGCACCATCCCTGCCATAATGCAGCCAACAGCCCAAATATCCACTAAACCAGTGTAGCATAGAGGAAAAAAAGAAGAAATAAGCAAAGCATAAAGGGCAGCGCGACAGCTTGAGATTTTTCCATGCCAATTTTTCCTCAGCGCTAACATCCAGGACTAAACGTCAGCATTTTTGGCCTTCAAATTGATTTTTGCACTGCAGCGAACCACTTTCACTTCCCAAGTAAGACTCGGTGAGTAATGCTTTTCCTATCTAGATGCTCAGTGCTACAGGCAAACCCATCCAGTGTGCTTGTGCATGCAGAAACCACTCCAAACTAGTTCAACTG
This sequence comes from Sinocyclocheilus anshuiensis, assembly GCF_001515605.1. NCBI lineage: Eukaryota > Metazoa > Chordata > Actinopteri > Cypriniformes > Cyprinidae > Sinocyclocheilus > Sinocyclocheilus anshuiensis. The sequence continues at coordinate 1,332,740 of NW_015542451.1, forward strand.
GATGAAAGAATCCCTCAAGGGGCTTTAACGTTAAAACAGCACAGCCATTTGGTGAGATCGCAGTTGTTTTCAGCAGAATGGTGTGGATGTGCTCATGTGGGACCCTTTACGTGGGCATGCTGCAAAGCAGTGGCATCAGGTTAGCACTCACCATTGGCTTGGTAACCCATGCCAAGAATGACCTCGGGAGCACGGTAGTAGCGCGTCACCACGTAAGGAGTCAGGAGGAGGCCGGTGGCGGCTGTCCGGGCCAGGCCAAAGTCGAGGATCTTCAGCGTACAGTCTGATTTCACTACTATGTTACTGGGTTTTAGATCCTGACAAGAGAAGAGGTCAGGGGTCAGAAGGGACGTCACATTCTCACAGGTGGGAATCTGCACTGTACGGTTTGAAAACTAGGGCCTTGCATTTTTTTTTTTCTCCCAAAATTCCGTTGTTGTTGTTTTTTTGCTCTATAAGAGTTACATTTAAATAATTAAACTTATGCAATTTTACAACAGTTTTGTAAAAATGTAACAAAAATTAAATTTTTAGTGCCCTATGAACTTCAAATTCCATTTTATTTTTCCCTAATTCTGTTTCAATACTTCTGGACTCTGTTTTAATGGTTTAATTTCATTTTAAATACTCAAAAAGCAAGTCTAATCAATTGAAACTTTAACAATTTAATAGTTGTTTTTTTAATTCGTACAATAATAGGACCCTCTGAAATATTGTATTTTTGAGAAATTCTGTGTTGTCTATACTATTTTTTTCTAATAATGCAAATTTATACTAATAACTGTGGTAATCAAGAGAAAGCAGAAAACAAAAAAATATATTTTAAAATGCAATTAAATGAAAATGTAACTATTCCTTTTATTTTTTGGCAAACAAAGTGCTTCACAACAAATGTTTACTCTTAAAATTAAAACATGGAAGAAAATTGTGTAAAATAACTTTTTAAAAAATATCAGAACCCTTAGAAACATGGGTTCTGTTCTAAAGAGCTTGTGAGCTGCACATGAAAGCTGTTGTAAATAATTGGCAGCAAAATTATGCTGTCTTAATAAAATATCTTATTTTGGCCAAATTTTAATCACAACAGAGCAGAGGGAAATGTTCATTATAAAAGTATTTCAAGATAAATATATAAAGTGCTTAAAATATAGATACAAAATAGTTCCATTTAATTTAAAAGTAATTGTTTATTATTATTTGCTTTCTATGTAATTTTGTGTTTATTAAGGCAGGAGTTTACAGTGTTTTTGGAACCCAAAGGGTCTGCAAAATATTTGAGGGAAAAAAAAAATACAAAATATATATTTTAGGGCTGTCAAAATTCTGAAAAACAATGAATTGTATGTTTTTGTTTTAATATTCCATATATATTTCACAGATTTAAACAAATATTTCTGGTCAGAAATCATGTGATTAACTGCATTATTTTTATTCTATTGAGTATGAATGGGTTTATAAAATATAGACTCTTGTAAGTGATCATCCTATTTGGGGGTCCTTAGCATCAAAACGCTTGAAAACTCCTGTACAAGAATATCAAGTCATTAGTTTAACAACATGTTAAAACTCAAACTCTATTGACAACCACTGAGCATTAGTTTTTCTTGTGCTTTTACAGAGGGAGAGCTTTTTATATTTTATGTATATTTTATATATGTATAAAGTAGACAGCAAACCAGTTCATTAGGCTTTGAAATATAGCAATACAGTGTCTGTACTTCTTGTTGCTACCTGATGAAGCTGAAGGACTGGACTGTTTGTGTGTGTGTGTGTGTGTGTTTGTGATATTGCAGTTGTTAGGTGTGGATGGCACTGTTCTTAAGGAGGCTCTAACACATAAAAAGATCATTGCCAAAGGAGAAGAGGTATGTTTCCAATTATTTAGAGTGAAATGTTAATTATTGCTATTGCTAACAGACAAATATCAGTATTAATTGCTCATACTTGGAGTTAGGGATTTTTCAAAACTTGTTTGTTGAGGGGAAGTCTGCTATTACTATTGATCATATTCATGATTTTTGGCAGTTGATAAAAAGGGTGAAAAAATCCCATAGCTTAGGTTAGCATCCATCAGCTCCATCACCAGATACCTGCAGACAGGAGACGCAGGAACACAAATGAACAAGCATGTATGCAAGCATGCACACACAGATTTGTGAGTTATGCAGGACTTTTAAGATGCATTTCAGTGGCATATACTGTACATGATGTACATCATCAGTAGATCTCGTTATTTAACCCATTTGAGTTATTCCTAGGCCAAATTTATATTTTGTATAACAGATTTGACAAGCCAAAGGACATTTCACTTCCATTAATACAATTTTTAAATCACAGCAGAATGAACTTACACATCCTGGAATTCTTCAAGTGTCTTCTGAGGCGTGAACACGTTTAGTAAGCCAATTATCTGTGAAATGAAAGCATAATGCATAAAAGCTGTGCCCTGATGTGTGGTTCACAAGCTGATCTATGATCAAATTCTTACAACCTAAAATATTACAAAATTACAAACTACAAAATTATCTACAAAAGTGCATATATATACACTTCAGATCAAAAGTTTGGAGTCAGTACATTTGTTAAGAAATGTATACTTTTATTCAGCAAGGAGGCATTAAATTGATCAAAAGTGACTGTAAAGACATTTATAACGTATCACGGTTTCCACCAAAATATGAAGCAGCACAACTGTTTTCAACATTGATAATCATAAATGTTTCTTGAGCAGCAAATCAGCATATTAGAATGATTTCTGAAGATCATGTGACGCTGAAGACTGGAGTAACGATGCTTGCTTTGGTATGTTCTCCTACGCACCTATCTATTAATTGTTAATTGACAATATATTCAAACAAAAACAAAAAAAACTGTTGTTTTGAATTGTAATATTTCACAATATTACTATGTTTTTAATCAAATAAAAGCAGCCTTGGTGAGCAGAAGAGACTTTATCAGCTTTACAAACGTTTTTATACACACACACCCACATAAACACACAGACAGAGACAGAGCAAAACATGTCTTACATTTTTGTGGTTGACACATTTCATCAGGACCAGTTCTCTGTAGGCCCGTTTGGCGTGGGTTTGGTTCTTGTTAATTGACAATATATTCAAACAAAAACAAAAAAAAATGTTGTTTTGAATTGTAATAATATTTCACAATATTACTATGTTTTTAATCAAATAAAAGCAGCCTTGGTGAGCAGAAGAGACTTTATCAGCTTTACAAACGTTTTTATACACACACACCCACATAAACACACAGACAGAGACAGAGCAAAACATGTCTTACATTTTTGTGGTTGACACATTTCATCAGGACCAGTTCTCTGTAGGCCCGTTTGGCGTGGGTTTGGTTCTGAAAGGGTCGGCTAAGTTTCTTAATTGCAACATTTCGTTCAAGGACATGGTCGTACGCGGAGCTAAAAAGACAAAGAGAAAGCCAAACACGAGCTTTCATTCACCACACTTACTACCGTGAGCCGTCTTAATGACAATCAGTTTCTGTCATATTTTACAGGCTGATAATAAATCCATTCAACTTACCAGACAATGCCTTGTGCTCCAGATCCGATTGGTCTTAAATTCTGATAGCGCTTCAAAACGGTGAACGTGGAATCTCCTACATCTATGCTGTAGTATTCCTTCTCACGCTTATTCCTGTTCATGGTGAAAACCGTTCTGACTGTGTCTTGGGCATTCAAGAAGAACTTCCCCTTCAAAAATCTGAAAAGACAAAAAAGAAAGAAATGCATGAGTACATCTTAACCTTAATTTGTTTTGGTTATGCCGTTGAAAAGAAAGAACAAATAATGTGGTTTGCCAATAAAACACACTTTCAAAAGAACTTGGCCTTCAAAGTTAGGTAAAATGCATAAATGCAAATGTATGAATCCTAGACTAAAATAATGCAACAGAGCATTGCAACTAGGAATGATATATTGCATATTCATCTTATATTTGTAAATTTTGGTGTCTATATATATATAAAAGAGCTACAGTTTGCCTATTGCAATGATTGTAATGCAATTTTTATTTGGCCATTAAGTTTTCCAAAGTCTAACTGTGCCATTCGACTAGTTTAATGATCTTTCACGACTAGGGCTGGGCGATAAAACAATAACAATAATTATTGTGATATACAGCACTGACAAACAGGAGAAACACTGTGCACAACGATACAGTCAGAAGGCTTTTCAGTCTACAAATCGCCATCATTTACCATGATTTTACTGTAGTAACACTAACTGAACCATGGTATTGTGTCAGAAATGTGGGATATATTTATATTGAATTTTATTATATCATTAATGTAGACATGTATTAAAGGAGTAATGGAATATTTTTTTTGTGATTAAGCTATAGCGCTTGTGCAGTTATACTAACTGTATTTTTCATACAAATACCTAGAAACCATATAAGTTAAATTTTTACCATGATATTGAGGTGCAATACTGTGGTTATTATTTTCTAAATGTATGCTACTATGGAAGACCAATGGTTCATTTTAATAAAACTCAAACAGTCAGAATAACTACATTTCACCATATAAAAATTAGGTTGTTACTATTTTTACAGATGTTACTGTTATTGATAATGAACATACATTTACATATAATATAATATTACATATTTAATATTGCAGCCAGCACTGCAAACTGCACTGAAGATACACGTCATCAAAGTCAGGAACACAAACCAGTTTCATAATCTGAAACAATGCCACTCATTAGAACATGCAGAAACTAAGAAATAATTTTTTTATTAAGATATTTCTTTTATTAAGGAAAAATGACTGGAAAAGTGTAAAGAATTCAAAAAGTGTGTGAAGTGTGTGTCATATTCTGACCATAAAGAGTAACTACAATTTAATGCTCTGGTTTCTACAACTTTCACTTAGGAGCAGAAATCTGCCTTTAAAACTTGGAAGAAATAAAATTATCGTGATAATTATCCACGACTCATGATGAGTTTATAAAACTAAAGCATTTTAACTGGGTTTCTCATTTAAATTTCAGTAGCTAAAACGGTTTCAATAAACGGATTAAAAACAACATCATACAAAAATATCAGAATCAGAAAGAGCTTTATTGCCAGGTATGTTTACATATACGAGGAATTTGTTTTGGAAACAGAAGCTTCCACAGCACAAACAGATTACAGTGACAAGACACAGACAATAAAAAGAATAAAAATAGGATAAGTAAATAGGAAATAATATATTTTTAAAAAATTTAAAAATATACAATGTAAATATATAAAATAGATTGTATTTGTGTGTACAAATGCAAGGAAATGTAAAAAGAGGTATGCATGTTAAATAAATAAATGTATAAGTAGTGTTGTGTATTACACGTTTATTGCCAAGTTAACTGTTCATGAGATGGATTTCTTGAGGGAAGAAACTGTTCTTATGTGACTGCAGAGTAGGACTGTATCAGCAGCTCCTGTGGCAGCTTGAACTTCCTCAGTAGGCCTGCCTACTGTACTGCCAGTACTGTACTACTCAGTAGTACTGCCTCAGTACAGCCTCTGCTGGGCCTTCTTGACAATGTGAGTGTCCCACTTCAGCTCCTGAGAGATGCTGGTGCCCAGAACCTGAATTAATCTACTGCACTATCTAATCTAATGCCACAGTGCTGTTCATGATGGAGAGTGTGGGGAGTGCAGGGGGGTTTCTCCTGAAGTCCACGATCATCTCCCACTGTTTTCAGCGTGTTCAGGACGTTATAACTGCATCAGACAGCCAGCTCTTTAAACTCCTGTCTTTAAGCAGAATTGTCTCCGTACTGGAAGAGGCCGATAAGTGTGGTGTCGTCTGCGAACTTCAGGAACTTGACAGATCCATATCCGTAAATCTTGCCTTTTATTGCTACATATTCGTCTTTGTACATATTAATTAAACCAATTTTAGTTCAGTGAAAAACATGCTTTATTTTTTAACTAGATAAGAGAAATTCAGAACAAATGCATAGCTATCAAGCTAAACATTGTGCAAAATATCAATCTATTTTCTTCATGAGCTACCATGAAAGTTTATGCACTTTGGAAAGCGGGTGATGAATCTGAGCTAAGAAGCAGCAGCAAAGCCTCATCTTAATGCAGCATCAGCGTTATAGTGACTTGAAGCAGAAATACATATTTAAACAGGTACACTGCTCAGGGAACTGTGAAAAAATGACCCAGGCTGATACATTTGTGTTGTGTTTATTCATTTATAATCCATTTATTCATATAAGCATCCATAATCATTAGTCATTTATAGAATTTATTATTTGATTATTTTATCATGCTTCAATATTTATATTTCTTATTATTTTCCTTGCTTATGCATTTTCATTATTGTTCAATCTCATGATTGTGGGGTTTCATAAACTGTTTTGTCTTTATGAATAAGAGATAAGACGGAATGTTTATGGAAATCCAAGGTTTATGGGATGTTGTAGGAATCAGTTGATATAGCATTACTTGTTCAATTTGTGTTCGTCAGATGAAGTCTGAGCATTGACACATACGCAACTAAGATTGTACAATAAACTCTGCTCTTTTTTTCCCATCATCACTTTGTCTCCTGCTTCTGCTCTTCTCTGGTTTTACTCAGTCAACTTCTTGGCTGATTGAAGACAGTAAAACCCTTGTTTTAGGTATTTGTGGGTACCAGACAAGACTTGCTGTTAACAGGTTTTGGGTATCGGCAGCTCTGCTAACAAGTTGTTCTGTTATTAGACAAAATGGATATTTTCTGACAGGATCTGGCGTCAGGGGCTGGATCTTAATTATCTGGCGTGGAGTCTCGATCTAACATGTTCATGTTGTGCGTTCATGTGATTGTTTTCACGCAAGGCATATCAACAGTACAGTGTCTTTGACAAATTTTTTGCGGAGTCAAAAGTGCAAGAACTCTGGTTTATTTTAACCTAAAACCATTATTGCATTCAGTATGACTGTAAATCTGTAGAAGACAATTCAATTCACAATTGTAAATTATTAAATTACATCAGATTTATATGATATAGATATGTTCATTCATTCATAATTTATTTTGGCAGATTTGTTTTTTTTTTAAGCCCAGATTAAATGTTAACTAGTGTTTAAGATAACCAGACTAAATGTTAACTAGTCTAAATGTTAACTAGTGTTTAAGATAACCAGACTAAATGTTAACTAGTGTTTAAGGTAACCAGACTAAATGTTAACTAGTGCTTAAGATAACCAGACTAAATGTTAACTAGTGCTTAAGATAACCAGACTAAATGTTAACTAGTGCTTAAGATAACCAGACTAAATGTTAACTAGTGCTTAAGATAACCAGACTAAATGTTAACTAGTGCTTAAGATAACCAGACTAAATGTTAACTAGTGCTTAAGATAACCAGACTAAATGTTAACTAGTGCTTAAGATAACCAGACTAAATGTTAACTAGTGCTTAAGATAACCAGACTAAATGTTAACTAGTGTTTAAGATAACCAGACTACATGTTAACTAGTGTTTAAGATAACCAGACTACATGTTTAAGATAACCAGACTAAATGTTAACTAGTGTTTAAGATTACCAGACTAAATGTTTAAGATAACCAGACTACATGTTAACTAGTGTTTAAGATAACCAGACTACATGTTAACTAGTGTTTAAGATAACCAGACTACATGTTTAAGATAACCAGACTATAAATGTTAACTTCTACCACTCAGTCCGTGTCCTCCACTATTTTTCAGGTGCACTTTGTCCACAGAAATATTTTATTGACTACTGGTCAATTTATCGATTATTAATTAATCAATAATCAAATCTGTTGTCGATTATTTTTATTATCGATTATTTCAGCACACTGTTTAATGGTCCATACTTGAGGGATCAGGACTTTGCAATTAATTACATTTTAATTCAAACTTCAGATATTGCATTCTTTAACATCAATGTGAATGGAAAGTGTCAATCATCTCCTAAAATAATGTGGAGAACCGCACCCGAATGCCCTGAATTCAACATCTCACAGCACCATCCACAACCAAAGACCTCAATTTCTCTGATCGGACTCCTCAAACCTCCATCACACTTAATCCAAATCAAATCCAACCGGTCTATGCAGTGAAAGACTATCTGCACGATCAGAGCACAGGGAGTTATGCATGGACACACACGGCTCTCAAAACTCAAGGAGCTTCCCTACACAGACAGCATGTTTGAGCATCACACACAATGCTGTCTGTCAAGGTGGGAAGCTCTCTAAGATTTGAGACACAGCCAATGTTAGACGTGGATCTCAACCTTACACATCAGGTCACCTGCAGAATGACTAAAGAGTAGATTTACATACCATAAACACCGTGGTACTCTTTAAAATACCATGTATATATCATAGTATATCAATCAGCATGTGGTAAACATACAGTACCATGGTATATATCAGAGTACCACAGTACTAATACACCATTAATGTACCACGGTACCAGTATCAGCCCATGTGCCATATAGACATGTACAATACTGTAAAACACAATGATGTCCACTAAGCCAAAGAACACACCAAGATGTTTATTCAACCAAATTTAAACCAGCGAGTGTTTACTGAGGTGTATTACAGCAACAAACCAGCGTTACCCTCCCCCACAACCCACCTTAAAACATCAGCGGGTAAACTGCCGTTTACTCACCCTCTTAGAAGACACAGAGCCAGTTCAAGAGCAGGTTTCGAAAAGCTCTGGCGTCTTCACACTGAGCTCAGCAGTATGTTGTATTCGTCTTGTTCTCCACTTGAAGACACAAGCTCTGCGCTCACTGTGTGCTTCCGTCCATTGGCAGGCCTTGAGCTGCGGAGTGCGGACACTTGCGTACTACGTCACTGAGTCTCTGCGTGGACGTGACGTGCACAGTTTCTGCGTTTTGCCCGACGTCATCGGAGTCTCGGAGTTGAGAAGAATCGCTATAGTTAGGCTTTCTTTTACTATTACATCACAGAAACAATTTTGTTCACCAACAGAACGGAATGACACAGTATATCAAGATTTTAACTTCAGAAACCAACAAGACTCCACGAGTGAATGGGGTATTTTAATTACATTACTTACAATTAAGACAATTGTTTTGTATTACGAATTATCTGAAATAAGTTTGCAAACGAGACTATCTAATTAAATATGGGCTCATTTAAATACATTTTAGGGTTAAAGGTTTTTACAGAGGGAAATGTGGATATCTGTTTTCTCTTTTTTTATCATTCCATTACTCAGAAAACACTGTCAGCCAGGAAAAAATCACCAATTTGCATATATATGTGTGTGTGTGTGCAGTGGTGGACGAAGTACACAAATCAAGTACTTGAGTAAAAGTACAGATACGTATAATAAAATATTACTCCAGTAAAAGTAAAAGTACTCCTTTTTCAATTTTACTCGAGTGAAAGTACAAAAGTACTCGATTTTTTATGTACTTAAGTAAAAAAGTACTGATAGATAGATTTATTTAGCAATTTTATATAGGCTACTTAATTTAATTTTATATTAGCACATACATTTTATAATCCTACTGCTCAAAATACCTGGGATTTTCCCAAAACAACCACTATATGGAGTCAAGATATAGTTTTGTTGTTTCGTATGGACTACGTTGACGAGAGTGATGTAGTAATGTTCACTGTGAAGCTTACACTAAGATGTACCTGAGAGAAAACAGATTTGACCATCTGATTTTCACCAGTAATTGGTAAAAATGACAATTATACTTATTTTGGGTGTATGCTTTTTAATATCTCAAACTCTTGCATCCAAATACTTATTGTTATGCTTTTAAAATTGTGCATTTAATCAACAACTCATGTTTCGTATGATGATGCCATATGACGATGCATTAACTTTTCTGTGTTTCTGCTATATCACCTTTTGACAAAAGGTCAAGGGCAAAAGGGTTACAAAAGAGCAACATTATTATTTCTTTAGTGAGTAAGTGCTGATTACAATAATTTAGTAATTCATTTGACAAAATGAAAACATACGAGGGATCTTTTTGAAACTTTTTAACTAGACATAACATTTCCAGAATGCCTCATAAGACTATACTGTACTGGACAGTATATTCTCACATCTATTGGGTCAGATTAGTGGAGGCCTGGTGGGGAGTTTGGACACACTGATTGGTCGCCCACTGACCTGTCAAACCTTTGCTCTAATCCAATTGAGTTCTTATGGCTGGACTCTAAGAATAGGACTAATTAAGCCAAAACACAGCAGCAACAGCATTTCAATGGAGGATATTCCCAGAAAATAACGGTGTAGCCGGTGATATTGATAATTATACAAGTAGTGTATTTGTCAGTATATAAGAGCGAGGCACAGAGCAAGATGCTTGAGAGGATTTATGCTGAGCTGAAGATATCCGGAGGACAACTCTGCATATATCGAATGTAGAAAGGTAAACGTGCTTTACAACTTATCCTTGAACTTTACATAGTCAATGTCTTAAAACACAGAGATGTGGGAAGCATTATTCTTCAATATATAAGACCTTTAGAATGGCATGGCCATTAGTCGCATTTTAGTAAAAAAATAAATAAATGTATTTTCCCTTAGCAAACATTTTTAAACCTACTGTACATAGATCCAGTTATTCCATTAATGACAGGCGCAGTAATGAAGTTTACAGTGTTTTGCCTATTCATACATGGTGTTTATAATATCCTCTGCATTAAAAATAGTATTACATATGACTCTTTTCAACATATAAGGGTTTTTTGTAATAGAAAGACCAGTGACTCATGGATAGTGACAGTCATGAGGGGCAAAAATCATGATAATCCACTATAATAATCCACTATAGAGTTAACAGGGATATTTTGCTGCATAAATGCAAATATAAATATATTCAAATCACTATATACGTATATTGAATTTATGTAGTAGAATAAAATGCTTTAAAGTAATCTTGAAAATATTTCGACAGAACCTTTGCAAGCCAGGTTGAGGGTTAATTACTCCAGCACAAGATGAACCGATCAACCTTTCTTTGAGACTGTGTGCAACTGGAAAAACCTACTGCCCCATTCATTCTTGTGGAGGAAATTGTAACATATAAAACAGCATTCCAGTTCAATGAAAGCTTCCTCTTAATTTTGCTCTTTTATGGTGTTTTAACTTCAGAATCCACCAGGCTTGAATGCAAGTGTGTGAAAACGAGACTGACATGAAGCACAGAAAATGTTTAGTGTTTAGTTCTGTTAGTTAGGCTCTTACGTGCTATGCAAGGTAGTTCCCCCATTTAACTGGTAATTAAAGAGGTAATTAATTAAAGAGGTGTGCTGGAGACTGTACTTTAGCTAATTATAGCTTGCCAATCTACGCAAATGCATTAATTTACTCACCTTCATGTCGTTCCAAACATGTAACAATTTTGTGAGACACAAAAGAAGAAACTTAGAAAAAAACGTCTCTCTTTTTTTTTTGTCCATACATGGAGTTCAGTGTTGTTTTAGACCCCATTGACTGTTTGACAATTCTTTAAAATATCTTCTTTTGTGTCAGCTACTCAAATAAGTCGAGACTTTAGAAAACCTAAACCATGGATTTCTGCATAAAATGGTCATAAAATTGGATCTGATCTTCAACTAAGCCACAACAATTTAAATATAGTCTGCTTAAACAAGTAAAACACAATAATATGTGAACAAACAGTGTAATGTTTACAGTGCGGGGAGGAAAAAAAATTGTGAATCCCTAGGCTAATGACGTCTCAAAAAGTTAAAAGAATAGTTCACTCAAAAAATCTAAATTTGCTAAAATTGTGCTCAACCTCAGGCCATGTAAGATGTTGATAAGTTTGTTTCTTAATTAGGTTTGGAGAAATGTAGCACTGCATCAGTGTCTCAGCAATGGCTCCTCTGCAGTGAATGGGTGCCGTCAGAATGAGAGTCCAAACAGCTGATAAAAACATCACAATAATCCACAAGTAATCTACACCACTCCAGTCCATCAGTTTACGTCTTGTGAAGTGAAAAGCTGAAACAAATCCATCATTAAGACATTTTTTACTTCAAAATGTTGCTTCCGGCAAATATACGAGTCCACAACAATATTGCTTTCTTCAGTGAAAAAGTTGTTTTGTCTGAATCAGGAGAGAAATCTGCACCGATCAAGCACCGTTTACAAGCCAAAACAGTCCAAAACAGCTCTAAACAAATATGAGGGTGCATGGATTTTGATGTGATTTGAAACAACAGGAGATGGACTTTTTCACTGTTATTATGGATTATGGATTTAAACACCTTTATAACGGATTGCTTTCTTACAAACACGCAGCTTTTGGCTTCAGAAGATGTTAACTGATGGACTGGAGTGGTGTGGATTACTTGTGGATTATTGTGATGTTTTTATCAGCTGTTTGGACTCTCATTCTGACGGCACCCATTCACTGCAGAGCATCCATTGCTGAGACACTGATGCAATGCTGCATTTCTCCAAATCTGATGAAGAAATAAACTCATCTACATCTTGGATGGCCAAAGTACATTTTCAGCAAAATCTTATTTTTCGGTGAAGCTATGAAGTCCAAAGGTTCACATAATTTGTCATGCAACTGTGTGATGTGCGTGTCTTGTGGCTGATAGAATGAGCACATTTGTGACGCTGGCGGAGGTGCTGGAGTCACGGGGAGCTCCTCTGGAGGAGGACGAGGTCTGGGCTCTCCTCCTCGGTGCTGCAGAAACCTTGATCTCCATCTCCAGTAAAGGTAGAGAGATCTTTCAACTCTTTTCATGCACTTATCCTTGATTGCCAACATAATCTGTCACCATTTCATCTCCCTCCCTTCATCCAGATCCTGGTAACATGTGCTGCGTCATCAGTCCCGGCTCCATGCTCCTTTCTGCAGTCGGCAGTATTGCCTTCAAAAGCTGCGGCCGATCTGAGGACATGGGCTCATTCGCTTCCCCGGAAATGTCACAGAGCAACCCTTCCTTCAGAAGACAGGCCACGGAGAAGGTAAGCTGACCTCCAATTATTGTAGACAGTTTTCAGCCTGACCTTCCCGCTGAAGGTTGAGAGAAGCAGTGGTGAGTGTTTTAAAAAGATGAGCTTTCCAAGCGTGGTTTATGGCAAATCAAGACAAAATGTAGCATTTATTTGCTCTGATTTTAGATGGTGGTTTACTCACTAGGCATGACTCTCTACTGGACAGTAGATTATCATCTTCCACAAAATCAGGTGAGTTCCTCTTCAATTAATTGTATGTTTTCTTTACAAAAAAAAAACATCTTCACGGTCAAAAATGATTGCAATACAAAAATATGAAAATATAGAGCAATTTTTTTGGGGTACAATCTCCAAATCAGCCAGAATTAGGTATTTGATAATGTCTAAATATAAAAATAACTACGAAAATAAATTATTTGATCATTGGATTGCAAATATAAATTGAAAATATTTTTTCTCCCAATATTTGTATTATGTTTTGTAGACATAAATGCTGCATAATTTAGAGGTGAACAGTGTTATTTTATTATCACTGAGATACTGTTACAGTTTTATTAATATTTTGAAACAGTGTTTATATTTTCCATTTTTGTCTCCATTTTCCATTAATTTTACTTTTAGTCATTTTTCTTGTATTTTAGTCATTTTATGTTTTTATGTATTAAAAAAAAATATATATATATATATATAT